>NC_056751.1:334021907-334241907 GCF_019279795.1 Protopterus annectens | reverse complement strand
AATGGTAGGACAATGAGGGCTAATAGAAGAGGGAAGTGGACATGAAGGAGAGGCAGAGTAAGTAAAACACAAGTGGATGTGAAAGGAGGATGCCAGAGTAGTAGAGTGAGGGTGAGAATAGTTGTGATGGCTGAAGTTAGGTTATATGAGATGTGGTGTTAGCACGTGCACAGCCAAGATGAGGAGAGGTGTTGTTTCAGAGATGTCTTGAAGAGAATTACTGAGCGTGTGGATCTAAGTGTTGGGGGGAGGGAGTTCCAAAGTTTTGTGATGGTAAAAGAGTAAAGCATCTGGCCAGCCGAAAGTTTGGGTTTTCTACATTTATGAGCAATTGTTTCTTGGATTGGAGTGGTCTGTTAGGATGGTATAAAGTAAGTATAGAATATAGAGCAGGGCACATGGATGGATTATAAATGAGTTTGTGAGCTGTAGTTAGTTGTATAAAGGTGAGATAGTTGGGGAGTACAAGCCATTTTAGGTTGCGTAATGATAAGCAGTGGTGGGATGAGTAGGAGGCATTAGTAACAAACTTAGCAATTTTGTTGTAGCATGAGTCTAGTTTGGACTTTAGAGAGGACTGAATGTTGGTGAGGATGGGGTCACCGTATAAAAGAGAGGATAACAGAAAAGAAGAGGCAAGGGAGAGTTGGGCTGATGCACTGAGTAGATGTTTGGTCAGTGCCAAGCTTTTGATGTGTCTTTTTGACATTGGACTGGATATGCAGGTTAAATGCGTGGTTTTCATCTATGATGACACCTAAGAGTTTTGTGCTCGGTACAATGTCAATGATGGTACCATTTAGGAATTGAATGGTGAAGTTCTCTTTTTGTAGAGGTGTAGAATTTTTGGGGGCAAAGATTACTACTTTGGTTTTGTTGGGATTCAGGGCAAGATGATTATTAAAAATACAAATTTCGGTAGAGGTGAGGGCATTTTGGGTGAGTTGGTGCAGCTCTGAGGAGTTATTTGCAGTGCAGATGATAGTGGAGTCATCTGTGTAGTGGATGACTGAGTCTTAAGAGAGTGTGGTGTGGAAGTTATTGATAAATATGCTAAACAGAAGTGGGCCTAAAATGGAGCCTTGAGGAACACCAGTGGTGGTGTTTAGGAAAGGGGAGTAAGAGTTCTGCCATTTAGTTGATAGTTGCCTCTTAGCAAGGTAATTAGTGAAGCAGTTTAGAGTTTGAGGTGAGGTACCTAAGTTAGAGAGTTTTGTTAGAAGGAGAGAGTGGGATATAGTATCGAAAGCTTTAGAAAGATCAAGAAATAGTGAAGATATGATTTTACCAGCTTCACGGGCTTAGTTGACAGAGTCCATGAAGGATATGAGGGCAGTGGTGGTACTATTTCCTGCCCTAAATCCATGTTGGGTGGGGCAGAGGATGTGGTTGTGAGTCAGATGGGAAGAAGTTGAGAATGCATACATTTTTCCAGACTCTTAGAGATGGGTGGTAGTATAGCAATGGGGCAGAAGTTGGTGGTGTCTATGTTGGGGCCCCTCTTGTGTAGAGGGAGTACATAAGCTTTTTCTAGATGATGGGCATATAGGATTCTTGGATAAATCTGTTGAGAAGTATGCTGATAGGATAAGCAAATGAGTTGGCTGAGATTTGCAGGTATTTGGCAGGAATATTGTCAGGGGCATTTGTGCATGGTTTGAGATTTAGAAGTAATTTATTTATAGTCAAGGTAGGTATAGGTGACAGAGTAAAGTTGGGAACAGGGTGTATACTGGTGTTAGCTGTGGAGGTCTGTGGCGGACAAGTTTGTCTTTGGAAAGGTAGCAGTTAGATTGGCTATAGTATCTATGAAATAGGAGTTGAAGGTTGCAGCAATTTCAATGGGTGTTTTATTTGGTGCTGGGCAAGGATTATTACAAGAGCCTGGGCTTAATAAACAGTTGAGAGAGCTTCAGAATTTCTTTGGGTTTTGCTTGTGTTGATTTTGTAATGTAAGGCAGTGTTCTTTTTTGTTTTGTAGTACTAGGCGCTTAACTTATTTTCAGAGCTGTTTGTATTGGGAGGTCAGATGGGTTTTTGTTTTTTTGCTAGATTTTCCATGATTTGTCTGTGCATTTCATGAGATCCTTAGTAAATCTTGTTAGTCAATTGGCATGGTTGGTCTTAAGTCTCTTTTGTCTAAGGGGAGCAAGATTATTTAGTATGCTGAGGAAGTTTGAGTTAAAGAACTCAACTGCCTCATCAAGGTGAAGTGATTTTACTGCATCCCAGTTGATACTTAGCAACCTCTGGTTAAAACTAGATGGACAGAACAGTGATTCATCTCTGGTAACCCTGTACTGATGTTTATTATGTGTTGTGGTACATTCACATTGTATAAAGCCCGGTAAGTGGTCACTTATACTATTGGAGAGTGTACCAGTGGATGTGGTCTTATTTGGGTTGGACACTAAAATCCAGTTTAGGACTGAGCCATTAGTATTCATTTTATTAGGCCTGGTTATGGTGTTAACTAGATTGGTGAACTTATATAGATTGATATTGCAGTTTGAGTGCTGTGGGGATATGTCTAGCCAGTTGATATTTACATCTCCCAGTATGATAGTCTCATTTTTTATGTTAGTAGATGCCCAGGCAAGGATTTCCTCAAGAATTGAGCTGTTATTGCCTGGGATAATGTAAATGACTATCACACAGACGTTTTTGCAATTATTCATTTTAAGGAAAGAAACTAGAAGTTCGGCTTTGGAGAACTGTGGGATGGGTTTTGTATATGGGAGAACAGGGAAGGACATAGAGTGTATGAGAGACATGACTCCACCTTTTTTGGAGTCTGTTGGCCTTAAGACAGGCAAAATCTGGGGGAATGAATTCTGTGTCCTTAATAAAGGGTTTTAGCCATGTTTTAGTTGCAGCAATAATATTGGGTTTGTTGTGGGTTATCCATGCATGGAAGTCAGATATTTTATTTATGATGTTTGTAGGTTAATTATATATATTTATGGGAGTTGGGGGGATTGCAGATGAAAGGAGATGGGACCTGGGTTGGGATGTATGTCCCCGCATAGCAATAGGTTTTTTACAGGATATGGGAGAGTAATTCATTCTAGTTTCCATTTTACTTTGGATAATTTAGAGTGAAAATATTATTGTTGTGGTGATGGTGAGGGAGGATTTTTACTCTGGTACATAATAATATGCCTGTGTTGCAAAGGCTGGCTGAAATTTGTGAGAAGGAAGTGGTGTGTTCAGACTATATGGGGAGAGAGGATAATGGGCAGTGGGAGGAAGAGGTAGAAGTATAATGTAGACAGGTTAGATGTAGTAGAATATTGAAATAGAGTGATAAGGTAAGTAGAGCAGTGATACTAGAGATGAACATTGTAGTATGGGATGTGGGTGACTAAAGGAGTGAGAATTAGTGTGCAATAGTGAGATGTGGTGGTGGAGAAGAGGTTGTACTGATGGAGTAATGGTGAGGTGAGTTAAGATGTTGGGTATGTGTGGGTTTGGTTGGAGGTGTGGCTAATAGTGTAATGTGAGAGGGAGTGAAGAGGTGTGACTAGTGGTGTAATGAGAGAGGAATTGGAGGGGATAATTCGGTGGTGGGGTAGAGGGGCAGATTTAGAGTAAGTATAAATGTAATTGATGTGGAGGTGGGTGGGATTGGAGGTAGGGAAGGTGAGAGGAGTGAGCCCAAGTACAGCGAGGGTGAATGGAGTGAGTTGAAACCAACTGTGGAGTTGCTATCTGGAAAGAAAGCTATCAGTAAGGTAGGAAATCTGAAGAGCAAGCAGATGGTCTAAGTATTTAAAGATGGCACAGCAGCTCAGGGGAGGAATAAGTAAACTCTCAAGAGGAAGAGGAAGGGAATAGACAGGACTGACAGGGCTGGGAAGCTTACAATAACATTATATTAGAAGACCAAGAGGATGTGGGGCTATGAGCCAGGGGCTTGGAGAAAGCTGTGAGAAAACAGGTTTGACAGGACTAGGAAACTTACAACAGAAAATTATGTTAGGAGAACAAGAAAAGGGGGAGCTGTGAACCAGGACTTGGAGAAAGCTATGAGAAGAGAAAAACAATCAACCAGCTAGCCCAGGTCAGTACCTAAATGTGTCTGTTTACATAAGTATGTGAACTCAAAAGCAGATTTATAGAGCTCAGGGAAGTAGAATATAAAATAAATGCAAAGCTTTGTGAAACTGTATATATTTGTGGCAATAAACAGGAGAATAAAATATAGGAATATAAAATAAATGTGATATATAAGATAAATAAAGTATAAGAATATAAAATAAATGCAAAGCTTTGGAAAATGTATATATTTATTGCAATAAATGGGAGGTAAAAGGGGGGGTCCTGTAGTGTGCACAGCAGAAGAATCAGTAGGAGTTTATCAGAGAGAAGATTATAATAGACCTACACTGCTCACAGTCTGTTGATAAAAGTAGGACTTGCAGTAGCTTTTACTTGTTTGTATGCGGATCTGCTCTCCGTGTTCTTGTATGCAGGCAGTTGCTTCAGTTTTTTTTGTTTTGTTTTGTTGGACCTTTGAATGTGTTTAAGGGATTGTATGGAGAGAGAGAGAGAGAGAGAGATGTTAATATGAAGCCAGAAAAGGGGGTAGGTGAAGTAAAAAAGTGGGAATAAGAAACAGACGAGCAAATACCACAATTTAAGTAGTTTAACTAAGCAATACTTAATCAAATAAATTAGTTAAGGAACAAGCAGTGATAATTAACAAGAAAGTCACCCTGTTCAGTAATATGAAATTCAGTCTATTGCCACCTTAATTTCACAGAATGCAGAGTAATTCATTGCAAGTAAACGTTTCCAGCTATTTGTTGCTACTCAGTATGCCGACAGAACTGATTAACATGGTAGCAGGACAAGAAAATTACAGTAAAAATCACTTATTTTTAACACAATACAGTAACAGAATAGGCACTCAAAATAAGATAAGTAGTAAAATCTAACTAACACAGGTTGAAACAGCACAGGGGCCGAACACCCATGAGAGCACTCAATACCAATTTAAGTGCAGTCACAGGAATGTGTTCTAGTATGCTTTTTAACAAAATCAGATTAAGTCAAGCTGAAACAGTACATTTCCATACTGTAAACAGTAAAATGCAGCAAGTTTATGACTGCATAATTTTCTTATTCTGTTGTCTTTATTATACAGTCATACATCTTACCTAGCAGGTGGCCTCAATGTTTTATTGACATCTTTTTAGCTGATAAAACTTTATGCTTTCCTTCTTTCTCCTATCTGTTTTACTATATGGTTGAAAAATATTCTGCTAATTATATTCAGCCTGCCTGTTTTCATTAATTTGTTACTAGTATATGCTAGTGCCTTGCTTATACTGATGGAGAGTGAAGATGTGATAAAGGAAAAACATGCAGTGGCTGAAGAAGAAATGGAAAGTGGGGTACATCAGGAGACTATGGCCTGACCTGAATATACTGATGATGAAGAGAAGGTGTTATTACTACTCAGTAATAAGAACATTGATAAAATCTTGGAAGGCGTTTTGATTACCTTTGAGACATTTATCAGAGTTACTGTTTGGGTATGCCAAAATAGTGTAGACTTGTGAAGTTGCAGAAATTGATTTTCTTTTTGACAATTATAATGCCATGTTGCCAGTAAAGTAAAATAGATCATGTTATACATTGAGCAACTGCTATATATTAATCAGCAGTGGGTAAGTTTAAAATATACGGCATGGAGGAAGAATGTAAGGTTAAATGACTTACAAGAGGAGAATCAAAGGGCAGATTATTTAGGACTTAGTTAAATACGCAGGTTGCATTATGGACAGGGTTTTCTAAGAAGTCACTGGTAATTGAAAAAGCACATTCATTGCTCTTGGCATTGGTTGATTGAAATTATTGTGAATCCTGAAATATTATTGTATAATTTTTGACATAGTGTGAGAAGGAACAAGTTTTGTAGTAACTGCAGCAGCAAGAAAAGATGTGTTTGGTAGAATGTTACCACTACTAAAAGGTTATGTTTTCTCTGAATGCAAAAGAGTGTGCAGTTTACAGAACAACTGATGAGCATAAGATATTTTTTCAGTATTGTGGTGAGCACTATACTACTGTGCTTTGAAATTAGAGATCAGAGTATGGCAGGTAAACTCTCATTTCAAGTAGGTATCTGGTTCAGTATTCCTATTTATTATTATATTCCACCAAATCTGGAAGTTGGGGTTCACAAACTTGAGTGTAAGCCCTCAAGCATCAAACTAGCAATTATCACAATATGGTCAATTTAAAGTTTTGGCAAGTTGATGCAACCTGGACTTATCAAAGGTGGTTCACAAGGACATCAAGTAATAAATGTGAGCTGGAGTAAATGACAGAACTAGAGAATTACATCAGTAATTAGGTAGACTGGTAGAATGACTCAAGGTAGTATGGACAGCATCAGTAGACAGACAGGGAAGCAGCCAGGCCTAGCCATGACAGGATTACAGAATTAGAACATGGCCATTAAGGACACAAACACTGTGAAACTCAATAGCCTAGGTTGCTAAAGAAAGAATGACCAAATAGCAGTATAGTCAGTACTAGACAGTGGGCAAGACATGGAAAAAAGCCTTCAAAGTGATCAGCAAGGAGTGGGAAAAAAACATGTTGTCGCACATGTAAGAATTGCTTTTTGAAGAAATTGGAAGAGGCAGTAGTGAGCAAGGTCAGAATGGTAGCTAAAAGAATTCACAACAATGAAATAGCTTTGTTGGAATTGTTGTCAGTGCTCTCACCCCTCCTAACCTCCTCCCATCTAACCCCACTTCTCTCTATCTTTCTCTCCCAAAATTCTACCTAACACCAGCTATACTTTGTCCTCCTTCATTCTCTCTCCTACAGTTGCTTACTTACTAACACTTGCCATGCTTCCTTCCTTCCTCATCTCACTCTTTCTACTACTTGCTCCCTTTTTACCTTACATAATATCATAAAATTCAAAATGTTTAAATTAATCCTTAAGTTATGCAATCTTATGCTTTAACTTCTGTCAATTTTGCTTTTGTAGTATTTTATATTAACCCTGTTTTAATTTTCTGTTGTGATTATATGCATGCACATGGAGCTTTTCTCCCGGGCCTCCATTGAAAAAGGGCTCATTCTCAGCCCAATGGACTTTCCCAGTTAAACTGCAAATAAATTAATAAATATAAATGTACCAAGAATACAAGCAGTATGGAATATAACATGTAGTTGAAACACAGGACAGAGGAAAAAGTACCTAGGTCTGATAAAGTGTTGATTGAGTAAGAACTAGGTTTGAGCTCTATATTACAGAACAACTGCAACTCAAGACAGAAAGAAAAGCAGTCATGAAAGAGATAATAGAAAAATTAATCTGAGCAAGTATGCCATTAAGTGAAGGAGGAGTGCAGAGGTACATAGGTAGTCAGACACAAAAAGATGTCACATTTAGAGAGAAGCACTGAATCAAGCAAAATGACTCATGATGGATTCTCAAAAAGTTGAAGGAGTGTTTTCTGATCCTTTCACAACAAGTCATTGTCCATGTGGAAGTACTTCAGGATTAGAGAAAGCAATGGTGACTCTGCTGCTAACAAGATAGGCAGGGAGCAGTAAATAATTCAGAGAACAAACAAGAAATAAGCCTGACTTCTGTTGCCTGAACATCTGTTGGGAAAAAATTGTATGTGGAATACTGGCTGCTATTTCTGGAAGATAGTCACCTCCAGGGTGGCAGCCAAAATGTAGTCATGGTCAGAAGCAACCATCAGTCCTACATTTTCCAATTTTATGACTGATTCTGGCCATGACAGTGCTGGTGAATTTGGTCTATGTGGTCTTCAGCAAAGTAAACCTGACCAATATAGCTGCAGAAGGTGGAAGAGTGAGGTTGAAGATATGGGACTGGAATGAGGCTCAGCTGAAGAGTGGGACATGTCTAGTGGTACACCCATAAGGGGGTGTTCTGAGCCTTTTAATCTTCATTCTGTTTGTAATATATCTAAGAAGATATGTCTATCTTTAGATGAAACAAAAGTAGATGCTGCAGTGCATAATGAGGGTTGAACCCTAAGATGGACTTAGAAAGGATGGCCAAGTGGGCAAAGAGGAGGCTGTCTAGGTTCAGTGTAATTAAAATAAAATTTCTAATATTAACATGGGTGCAAAGCACTAGTTAGAAGTAGATCAGAAGGCATGAAGAGCAGGTAAAAGACCAAGGAACTATATATATATATATATATATATATATATATATATATATGTGTGTGTGTGTGTGTGTGTGTGTGTGTGTGTGTGTATGTGTGTGCGTATGTCAACAAGTCAAGAAACAACCTCAGCAAGGACAAAAATAAAAACAAAGAAATAAACAAAAAACATCATTTTTGCAGGAGGCAAGCCCCACTGCACCCTATAAACCATGCTAATCATACACACACACACACACACACACACACACACACATATGTATATACACACATATATATATATATACCAACTACGAGATCACATAAACACAGGTTAAGGGCATATTCCCCAAACCTGGGAATTGTTTGATCTGTATATATGTGTATATATGTATATACTAAATATATATATATGTACATATATATATATATATATATATATATATATATATATATATATATATATATATATATATATATATATTTATATAGATATGAATAGATATAGATATATACATATATATATATATATATATATATATATATATATATATATATATATATACACACACACACACATATATAAAACAAAGTAGTAAAACCACCACAACTATAAACATAAACAAAATACTTTAATAAAATAATATAACGTGGATACAAGACAAGCACTTTTGGGTAAAACCCTTCTTCAAGGGTTCACTCGCATATTAGCAAGTTGCTATGTTATGATTTCATGTACATCTTTTAGTCCAACCAATAATGTTTTAGGGAATTATATGATTCATTTACAAATTCCATGTGATTGGTGGAAAGATGGCTTTTAAGAAATTATGGAATGTTAAAGTTTTTAGACTTGAAGAAGGGTTTTACCTGAAAACACTCTTCTTGTATAAACGTTATATTATCTTATTAAAATATTTTGTTTATGTTTATTGCTGTGGTGGTTTGGTACTTCATTTTTGTGTTTTTTTATACAAGTTCTAGTACCTACCTTTAGTGGCTATGTCTGTATTAGATTAGCGAAAGCTTAAACAAGTGAACGCTGATTGATCAACCTTATTTTAGCGAATGTTCAAAATATCAAAGCAATAGAAACCCAAATTTTTTCCTAGGAAAAGAATTCAGTTATCCGTTTCTGTTACTTCTGTATTTTCAGTGCTGTGGTGGAAAGTTATGGGTCGGATTCAGGTAAGTGTGCGATTGTGTGGATGTGAGTGTTAGGGTGGGTTAGGTGAATTAGGGTTAGGGCTTGGGTTAGGTATGTGTGCGATTGTGTGGACATCAGGGTTAGCGCGGGTTTAGGTGAGTTAGGGCTAGGGAGCGAGTGAAGTGAGTGTGCGATAGTGACAGACCTTAGGGTTAGGGTTTGGGTTAAGGTAAGTGGATAGTTAGTGGTGTGTGCATAGTTTAGTGTAGGGTTAGGTGTCAGATTTTAGGTGTATCTGTGTGGATTTCTGTTTGTTTGGTGTGCTTGTGTTGTGTGTATGTGTTTTGGATCAGCGATTTTTTTTTCCCTAGGAAAAAAATCGCTGACCTGACAGTTCGAGATTGTAAGCTTTCGCTTACATAAGGTCGATCAATCAGTGTTCGCTTTTTTAAGCATTCACTGATCTAATATAGACCCTAGTGGCTGGGATCTTCATTTATTATTTTTTGTCTGGGGTCGAACACTGATCTAAGTGGACTTTTTTCAGACTCGCCCTCATCCCTGAAGAGTACAGATATCAGACAAAGAATATACCAGCACAAATTGTGTTAAAGCACAGTAGTTAAACAGACCACTGGATTTTACATTTATGTGATAAATTCCAAAAGTAAGGAAGTAAAGTTATAACTTTACAAGGCCTTGTTGAGACCATAACTCAACTACTGAGTGGAGTTTTGGAGGCTATATGAAAGAGATGATGGTAGGCCACTGGAGAGAGTCTCTATAAAAGCCACTTGAATTGTGAGAGTTACAAAACACAGAAGTTATAAACCCAAACTGAAATAACTAGAACTCCTTACTGTAGAAGCCAAAAGAGGTGGAAGACAGCATGATATGGGATCACAATATAGCACTGGCATGATGTAAAATCATTACCCTGAGCAGCACGGGTATAAGGAAAGGGAGAAGCCAAAGACAACTGAAGGAAATGATGAATTAATGGAATGACTATCTCACTGGGTGGTGGGCTAAACCACCAATGCATTCGAAAGTGTACAGAATGAACTAACCCCCCACCTAAACACGCTGTTCAACCTCAGCCTCTACACAGGCTATGTGCCCATAGAATGGTGCACAGCAACTGTTATTCCTCTCCACAAAGGAGGGGCCACAACTGACCCTGGTAACTATCGCTCCATAAGCCTGACTGGCCCGGCCTGCAAGGCTATGGAGTGCATCATCATGGAACTCATTAACAAAGACATTGGGAACCTCTAAACACTTGACCCGACCCAGTTTGGCTTTGTTAAGGGCAGATCATGCCTACTAAACCTGGTTGACTTCTTCAAGACAGTCACCAAGGCCATAGACAAGGGAAAGGTTGTTTACACAGCCTACCTTGACCTCGCCAAGGCTTTCGACACCATTCCCCATTCAGGTATTACAGAAAAACTCACCAGCCTGAACATAAACCCCTACATCATGAGATGGGTTGCCAACTGTCTTACAGACAGAACTTACATGGCAAGAATAGCGGGCTCCTGGACCGACTCTAAACCATTCACAAGTGGTGTCCCACAAGGCTCGGTCCTGGGACCTCTACTGTTTGGCATATACTTCTCAGAAGTACAGGCAAACACAGAGGGCTATGGCTAACCAAGTTCGCTGATGACTGAAAACTGGGAGCCATAATTGACTCTCTGGCTGACACGGACATCCTCCAAAAGGGCCTTACTGAGATGGACACCTGGTGTCATGGCCTCAAGCTAAATTCCAAAAAATGTATAGTCATCCCGTTTGGGAAAAACAAAACACCCACGAATTACCACATAATTGGCAGCCCCCTTAATGCAGAAGAGGTAATAAGAGATCTGGGGACCCAGGTAGATAGTAATCTCTCCTTTGACAATCATATTGCCAAAGTAGTTAGAAAATCCTTCTATGTGGCCCATCTAATTACTAAAGGGTTCGCATCTAGAAATAAAGAGGTTATAGTGCCCCTCTACTTGTCACTCATTAGACCCATCATAGAGTACAATGCCCCATTTGGGATGTACCTCACAAGAAACTTCCAACAGCTGGAAAGACCACAAAAATACCTCACCAAGAGGCTTACTGGCCTCAAACATATGTCCTATGCAGATCGACTGAAAAAACTCTGGCTGTACTCATTGGCATATCGCTTACTCAGAGATGATCTCTGCCTGACTTACAAAGCCATGTCCAACTCAGAATCGATGGACATGCTCCACCTAAAGAAATCCAAGTCACTGCGAGCCATGTGCTCTAGTGAGCTAAACCTCGCCACAACAATAAATAGAACATGCTGGAGGGATAGATTCCTGTCACAGAGACTCCCCATGCTTTGGAACAAAATTCCAAATTAAATCAGGCAGAGCCCCTCACTAACACTCTTCAAGAGAAACCTTGATGAGTGGATGGATAACAGAAAATACACCCCTCAGATCACTTCATTGGCTCTGCTTGACAGAGGATCAGTTAATTAATCAATGGGGCGGCAAAAGCCAACACACTCTGGATAGGCTTATAAATGCCCTCGGGCAGATAGCCTAGTACCTACCTATTCACCTATGAACCTAAGTGCATGGGAAAGATGGAAATGGGTAAAAAAAAAAGAATGATGAATGAATAAAAATGGCTGAGCTAGACTGGCAAATATATATTCTACTGACTCAAAAAACTGAAGGAAGGAGATGTGGAGTCTGGGGAAGTTCATTTTCTAAAGTGTACTGTATATATGCAGATAATGAGGAAATTGTGTTCCACTGACTGCAGACTTTTAAGTTATTGATAAAATAACTTCACATCATCATTGTTAATCATATAAATGATAGTATGTTGTACTGATTTTATTATTTATGTTGTTTGCAGAAATAAAATTGTCATAACTAATATTTTGAATTCTCAGTATTGATCAGAGTTATTCAGCAAATACAGGTCAGTGATAACTAACAGCAACATAAAAAGAACCAGTGGTACCCCACTGTCTGCTCATAATATTAAAGAGAATTTTATAGTCCCATGAATTATTAAACCTGACCTGGACTCTTTAGAGACAAATGTCTTGCCTACCAAGACAAGGCCTCAAATGCATATGGTGAAGTACTCAAACCATCTGGCCGAACTGTGGAACCAGATGCATCTGTCCTCAGACAACCCCAAACTCAAAATAGTTTCATTTCCTTAACTCTAAAGTCTGCCCTTGCTCTTCCTGTTCTGGAGTTTCTCCTATCATCAGTAACTCTGTAAGTTTGTTCTTTTCATAACTGTTGACATGAGCCCTCAGCCTCTTTTTGCCTAAAACATTGAACATTCAGATTATTAAATATGTTTTTGAAGCTTTTGTCTCCAGGCCTCTATTGAAAAGGGGTCTTGCATGACCCAGTTGGACCTTCCTGGTATAAAATATGAATGAATGTCTGAATGAATGAATGAATGAATGTGAATAAATAAATCAGTAAATAAGTTTGACACACTTTCCTCAATGTGCCCTTGCAGTACGATCATGGCAAAAACATGTCTTTGCTGAGTTGTCTCTCAGATGGTATAATTTTATACAGATTCATGAATAATTAATTTTAAAGGCTGATTTTAGTGCAGATTTGTCTCAGCTTTGGATTCTTTATCGCTGAGTGCTGAATAACACATGGCTTAAACAACTCCTCTCTTCAATGAATATGTGGCCTCGATTAGAAAGAAAGTTAACATCTCTGGTTTGGTGCTGTGGATATTATAGAAACCATTTAATTGTTCCTAATAATGGGGGATAGACAGATTCAGTCTACTTCATTGCACTGATAAACAACTGATTTCAAAAAGCTCACCTCACACAAAGAAGTCAATATACAAATAACGTAAGGGATTATTGTGGAAATAGCAACTTCATTGACACTTAGATAAGAAAAATAATGGACATATTTGATATATAAAACATGACTTTAGCAATATAGAATTGTCCTTAAATTAAATGATATTATATTTGTATTGCTCCTTTAGTTATCGTGCTTTTTGGTAGGTTTTATCAAATAGAAATTTGGCAGTTTTTGCCTTAAGTATGAGATACTAACCGATATAGTTCATTATTTCTGTTTTAAAATTGTTAACAGAACTCTATGCATTGCTAAATTTCATCTTTTCTGACCATGTACTTTCTGCTTACATATTATTCCCTGGTACACCTGCTTTGTGCTTGAAAGAATCTGTCTTTCTGCCTTTTCAATGATACTTTTTCTAGGCTTACGTTGTAGCAAATCACTGTATTTTGCTACCAATATCACTTTTGCTTAAAACCAATATGCTTTGCTAAGCACTTTGGGCCAGATTTATTAACAGATACACTAAGTGCTGCTGTCATGTTGGAGGCAGAGTGCACACAAGATAGCGTGTTATTTGGTATTCATTAAACAGCTCTACACATTGTGTAGAACCTTAAAATAAAGAGAAATGGCAGAATGTACTAATGAAAGCATAGACCCAAATTACATGCTAATGAGCCAATCCAACATGGTAGAGATATTCAGGAAGTTATAAAGCAATTGTGTGCACTCACTGCTAACTTTTGTCCTGAATTCCTAAACCCTTTGGAATTCAGGGCAAAATTCCAAAACTCTTTGGAATACAGGCACAATTATACTTAGAAAAAAAAAATTAGGGGTTGCTGCTGCTGTTATGTTGTATGTGCAACATGCTTTAAATCAAGCTGCTGCTCCTGCTGCTGCCAGACCTTGTTGCAAGAAGAAGAATGGTGTTTAGACTCCGTTTGACTTGTTATGGACTGCATGACACAGAAATTGCCGAGTGATACAGGGTGGACAGGGAAACACTAAAGGAACTATACAAGCTCTGCTGCCCCCATCTCAGGCCCTAGGGAAATCAAGGACAACCCACCCTTATGGAAACAAAGGTATGTGTTGTATTATGTATACTTGCTACTGGTATTTTTCAGAGACCCACAGGGGATATATTAGGGGTGTCACAGGCATCTGCATCTAGAATATTACATCAGTTTTTAACTGCAATGCAACAACACACAAAGGATCACATCTGTTTCCCACTCACTCCAGAGGAGAAAGCAAGAAACATGCAGGAATTTTATGCAATAGCACACTTCCCCAAAATGTTGATGGCCATATATTGCACACACATAGAAATAACGTTCCAACCAAGTAGACAGGGAGATACATCAACAGAAAAGGATACCACTCTATAAAATATTGGGTTGTCTGTAATGCCCAAAGGATAATCTACACTGTCTGTGCAGGTAGCCCAGGCAGTTTTCATGACTCACACATATTTTATTTATTTTACATTTGTTGACCGGACTAGTCTATCTGGATATATGTCCATTTTCAGTAGAGGCCCGGGGAGAAAAGCTCCAATGAGTATTACATGGTTTCAGAAGGTGTTACAAAAGAAGTAATAACAAGTATAAAACTAACAGTAAACAACTAGTAAATGAATTTTTTTTTTTAATCAGGAGATTGCATATTACAATCTGAGAACCAAAAAATACATAAACTACAACCTATGTAAGGTGCTTCACAAAGAACATTACAATACAAAAAATTAATACATACATTTTATAAGAGGAATGCTGAAGTGTAATGAGAGGTAAAGAAAAGCTGAAAGGAGTGTAGAGAGAAAAAAAAATAGGGAAGAAGGAAAGTAAAGAAAAAAGGAGAACAGAGTAAGTCTCGTTATGTTTCCAACAGAGTTTGAGAATAGGCAGTCACCTGTAGAGTTATTAGGACATAAACTTTTTAAAGAAGTACTGTGTAGATGGGTCTAAAAAGTGGGGGAGAGTTCTGGGATCAGATATCTGAGGGTTGATTATAGCATATTTTCCACCAAAGTTGGAGAACAGGCAGTGTGTGTTGAGATATAGGGTGTAGTAGGGAAAAAAAGGCAGAAGACAAGAAAAGAAATAGTATTAGTCTGGTTTACTACAGGGGCATAGCCATTTTGTATTGAGATGCAGTTTTAGATTCCTTTTGAAAAGTGGGAGAGAAGTCAGAGATGAGATATCTGAGGGTAATTTATTCCATATTTTTCCAACAGAGTTTGAGAACAGGCAGTCACCTGCAGAGTTTTTAGATATAGTGGTTTTGATTAATAGTTTGCTTGAAGAGCGTAGCTGTTTCTGATTATAGTAAGGTGTGATGTGGCAAGAGAGTATTGGAGTTTTGGAGGGTTGGTGCAGGGTTTTGTGGGCTATTATGAGTTGTTGAAGTTTGAGCTGATTAGGAAGTTCTAATCAGCTTAGTTGTTTTAGGTTCAGGCAGTGATGTGTTCTAAAAGGGGCTCCTGTAACAAATATAGCAATATTATTGTAAGATATTACTAGCTTGTTGAGGTTTTTCTTTGATAGATTGGTGTATATAGGGGAAGCATAGAGTAAAGTAGAGATAAGGTGAGTTCTGGCTAACATAGTTCTTGCAAGTGGAGTAAGAAAGGGTTTGATTCTGTAGAGGGTTCCTATTTTTTTGTTCACTGATTTTATAGTAGTGTTGATATGATTGTCAAAGTTTAGATTGTTGTCTATTGTTATTCCTAGTAATTTTGTGGTAGCATCAGGAGAAATTATAGTACTGTTATTGGATGTGATAGTGAAGTGTAAGGGGATGTGCCTTTGGGTAGGTGTGAAGAGAAGCAGTTTAGTTTTCTTGTGGTTAAGTAGTAGGCAGCGATGTGAGAACCATTGTTCTACAGTGTTAAAGGCTTTTTGGGTAAGAGACTGGAGTTCTGTTTGAGAGGTAGATGAACAGATAATGGTAGAATCATCTGCATATTGAATACAGATAGTATTTGGGATAGCTAATTGCAGGTCGTTGATAAAGATGGACAAAAGAAGTGGGCCTAAGATGGAGCCTTGTGGCACCCCAAGAGAGATGGGAAGATGATCAGATAGTGAATTTTTCCAAAGTACTGCCTGCTGTCGGTTTTCAAGGTAAGATTTAAACCAAGTTATGGCAAGAGTATCAAGTGAAAGAGAAGTCAGTATGTGCAGAAGTAGTTGGTGGTTCACCATGTCAAAGGCTTTAGATAAGTCGATGAAGAGTGCAGATGAAAGACTATTTTCGTTGGAATTAAAGTTGATGGAGTTTGTAAATGAGAGCAGTGCGGTGGTGGTACTGTGGGAAGGTCTAAAACCATGCTGACAATTGGCTAGTAGGTTGTTTTGTAGAAGGTGGTTTAGCATTTGTTTATGGATACATTTTTCCAAAATTTTAGCAATGGGGGATAATAGTGCTATAGGACGATAGTTAGAGAAGTCCCTAGAGTTTCCCCCTTTGTGTAGTGGGATGATGTGAGATATCTTCCAGATTGAAGGGATAGCATAGCCATATAGCACATGAGCTGTACAAAAGCTTTGGTAGGGGGTTGATTTTCGACAAAGGCATCTAGTGGGGGATGCAGGTTATGCACTGGATCCCTGGCTCATGACACGCATGAGGAACCACAAAACCCCATTGAACAAGGATACATCAAGGCCTATGCTCAGATTAGGAAATATCATTGAACATGAGTTTGGAGTGCTCAAATCAAAGTACCCTGTGGTATAAGCCAGACCTCTAACCAAATACTCACAATCTGTGCCATGTTACATAATATAATTTTCAGGAAATGGCTTCAGCAAGGACAGCAAAGGGTAGGACCACAGTTTCAAGAACCACAGATAGGACCAACAGCAACAGCAGTAACAGCAGCAGCAGCAAATACAGATGTGGAGTCTGAGGGAGAATCACCAGTTGCAGATGGTGCTGACAGATGGTGCATGCACAGTATGCCTTGTTTCTGGTTAAGATGCAAAGGATGGCATACACACTCACTACCAAAGTCAAAGCCTAAGATCTCATGCACATACAAATATGAAAACAGTTGCCTTTCAAACTCCAAAACCTTTACTTACCCACTTACTTATTTACTTACCATGTTCTGATTAGACAGGAACAACTCCCAAGGGCACAATTTGTATCTGGAGTAATGCCAAAGTAAGTATGGGACCTGTAAGGAAAAAAAAAAACATTTTATATAACTGACTACTCTCATGTGGAAATATGTATATGGTCCTAGGTAGAGCATTTGTCTGAGATGTACACTTATGTCAGTAATAGCTTATATGACTGATATTTGCACTATATAGCCATGTATTCTGCCCAACACTGTGCATCAAGCATTTCATTTAACCACTGTCTATAAACCATGAAATATATCAATTATAACATAATTTGCACAAGAATAGCAAGAAGCAAGACTGGAATACCTACTGCTTCAGCTGCATTACTTACAATACTTACTGAAGTGCATTTAGGTTAAACAGTTATATCAACAATTATTCATGAATAGGAACAAGAAGTTAAATCCTGTTCTTCTGCAATACATATTGATAAATGCAAGTTTGTGGATAGCAGTAGCTATCCATTGTGTGCATCAGACATATATGCAACCCTAAGTCACAAAGATGTGCAAAGAGCAGGGTACAATCATCATAATTTGCACAGGGTGGTTTTTGGGGGGAGAGCAGTAAGGAATGGCTGACACTAGAGAAGTGAGTGGGTGTGAGTAAGAAACACATGTAGTTATTAAAGTATACAGTGGTCAAGGCCAGTAGCATGAGAGGTATAACACTCAACAGTACTGCTTACATAGCCTGGTATGGGCAAGTTTCTTTTCAATATCTCTGTTTCTCTACATGAACACAATTAATCTCTGTGCTTGCACTATGTCTTTGCATATAAGACAGGTGTGAGCCATGCAAAGTGCAGTAGTCAGTTCAGTGTTGTCACCTCTGACCACAAGAACTACCTCTTCTAGGAGAAGAACTGCTATTTCCATGGCCCTGGCTAGAAGTCGTGGTGCAACCTGAACATGAGTGACGTCTGCTGGACAAGCTGTCATTGCAACTCTGGCCAGGACTATGACCTCATGGTCTACCATGTCTCTGTGTGGATACCACAATCACTGTTGGAACAGTGGAAGTAGTGCCAGTAAGGGAGCAGGATCTGGCATGAGCACATCAGCTAACACACCAGAAGATGTGACAGCTCTCTGGCCACATGGATACCCACCCTCCCTTAGCAGGCATTCCATCACAGACACTGTCCGATCCAATGTGTCATTCATCCTATCCAATGAGTCACCCACACAGTGCAGGAAGTCAAACACATCAGAATGTATGATGTTTAATACTTTCACTATCTCTTCTGAGGCCCTGGTGGAATGTATCTGTGCCACCATTACCACCCTATACATATGTCTGGTGTTACCTAATGACATACCAGCATCAAGAGGAGGGTGGACAGCAGGTATCCTCTGAACAACTCTACGAACCCTCTTGTGTAGTACCTCACCCTGAGAATGGTTATGGGGAGAATCAACCAACTTTGTCACTGGAGTACCCATACTACCCGGATCAACTGTGTCACCTACAACCTATCCTGTATCAGAGGGCACCTTAGCATGGGTATACATAGGCATACTGACTGCATCTGAAATATGGGCAGGTGATGTGGGAGCCACAACTTCAGTGTCAGACTGACCTGTACCTTATACTGTGCCTTTTCATGTCCATCATCATCATCATCATCATCATCATCATCATCATCATCAGAGTCTACCAATACTCTCACATCAGGTAGTAGGAGTTCAACATTGCCACTTTCAGGATCACCTATGATAACAAGGAATAAACACAACAAAGGGAGAAATAGGGAATGAACATAATCAAAACTTTGCTATAGGAAAAGTATCTTCAACTATAATAGTTGCAAAGCCATCCAAATATTAGTCTCATTTAGGACTAAATCTACCATATTCATACTAATAATAAAAAGGTGTACTTTCCATGTGCAGGTGGTCTTGCAGACCGCAATCCAGATGTACGTATACATAAGGAAGAGAGAGGAAAGAAAGCTAATAAATACCACAGTGAAAATTAAACAAGAAACAGAGAGCAATCTCTTTCACATGTAAAAGTTAACCTTTATAATGCAGACAAATAACTGATATGCATGAGCTATGCAAACAGTAAATTATAAAAAATATGCAGACAGATAAACCAATGGCTGTACCTGGCATTGCAATCCATTCTTAATGCTAACCTAAAATATTCTGTAAAAAACTAGGAACATACCTTGCCAGCAAAGCAGTTTAGAACAGTGGACAAATCTTCCTGAAGTATTCAGCAGTATCAAACTCTCTAGATCCCTGCAGTCTCCTCATTATGACACAATTTATTTAGATATACAATTACCCTTTTATAGTACAAATTCAGTTAATTTCTCCAAGTCTTTTGGATTTCTAATTCCATGACAGGAATGGACCCCATTCCTAAGTCAAAGTACGATTAAAGTTCATGAAATTAGTATTGTTTCACTCTTTGATGTTAGCCAAAAGTGCTCTTCGCAGCACCCACAATGTGCTGAGTAATGACTCCTTCTCCCATTCGTATGATGTTGCATGAATTGGTAACATATCTAAATACGACTGTAAATTCTTTTTTATAAGACCAGTTACTCCTACTACTATTGGAACTGTCTGGGTATCTTTCTTCCACATGGCTCTCATTTCTGCCTGCAGATCGAGGTATTTTATGACTTTTCTGTACGCAAGACACTGTAATCACTAGGTGTGGTGATTTCAATGATCAATGCTACTTTTCTAGCATCTATCTTTTGGACTGTTGGTATTGGGTGATCCCATGTGATGTAAACTTGATCATTTCCGATGATTCTCTGTGGCTCATGTTTCAAGTGCTTTTCAGCCATTTCGATACCATAATGTTTGCACAATCTCCAGTGTAACAATCTCGCCACATTATTATGCCTTTCATAATACACTCCCTCTGCCATAAGAGAGTCGCAACCAGCAATAAGGTGTGTGACTGTTTCCAATTTGGTTCCGCAAAACCTACATATATCTGTTTCTCCCACATGTTCAATAGACTTAGTAAACCAATGTGTATGTAACCCACTGTCTTTGGCTGCCAATATTAACCTTTCATTTCTTGATGTAAATTCACCTCTCCTTAACCATTTCTGCATTCATTTTTGATCAACATGAGGCTCTTCCAGAAGTTTTCTATTCTTGCAACTATATTTATGTTTTTTTCCACATTTCTTACCTTCTCATCTGATCCTTCACCTTATATTCTTTCTTTTTTAGCACATTCAGTTGCTGCCTGATTTTTATCCACTTCTGGTTTGATTTCCATTGCTGCTTGACGTCAATATGCTTCTGCTAAATTAAGCAGAGATGTCTTAGATTTATTCTCCTCATGTTTCAAAACCTTCACTACATTTGGATCTTGTGTGGTCAATAGATATGTGTGGAGTCCCACGATTGCAGATCTATACATGTAATCAATTTCAAGGAGGCCCAACCCTCCTTCAGAATGAGGAATATATAATCTTGGTATACCTCTGAGTTATGTGAGTATGCAAATATGGTGTTAAATCATTAGCATTCCTAAATGCCACAATCTGCACTAAGTGCAGAGGAGGTAAACATAGTGTAAGGAGCTATATGATTGCATGCACATGCCCTAGCACTGCAAGGACAAGGCATACACTGCAAACAACTGAAAAATAAGTATGTGTAAAGCCTGGATTGTACTTTGTTAACTGTATTTACTTGAATTGCTGCTTCATTTTTGCTGATTGTGTCTCAATTTTTTATTAACTTTGAAATTCTCTACTAATGTCTTACATAGCATAGGCTAGATTCAAACTTGCTGAATCTAGACTGCTTGGTATCACTATGCTCTAAACCAGCCATCTGAGATTAAGAGGGCCTTACTGCACCCTTGTGGCAGAAGTGTATAGCTCAGGATCCATCTGAGTTGGAGATAGCTGGAGAAAGCTCAAAATGGGTCTTTCCCATTGGTGGTTTGTTTTAAAACTGTTGAATATCACTTGTATTAAATCCTCACATTTGCACATAGCTGTACATCACATAACAGTGGTTAGCTCTGTTATGTATTGATGCAAACTCGTGGAAACTTAAATTTTCCTTAGATGTCTCTCAGTAGAACCCTCTGCAGCAAGCACGGATCCTGGTTCCACAACAAAATCGGCCAATAGTACAAGTAGAAGTGCGTAAAATTGTTTAATTTAAGTGTACAATAAATAAAATCTACTTTTCGTCAAGAATAATCTCCCAACTTTCTCAGAAAAACATGGGCATTATTACATCGCGTATCTTATATAGTTAATTAACCAAGAACATGATGCATAGCTTAATTAGTCCGTAGGCTTTAAAGTAATAAAGACATAAACCCTGGACAATAAACATAAAAAATAAAAATTGGAAATAAAAAATAAAAAATAAAAATAAACAAATAAATCCTAGCTTCATAGTTAAACTATGATTAAGATATTTTGATACTTTAAAAGATTTTTAAAAAACTGTTCTTAACACATTTCTAAATACTAATGAACCATAAACTGACAGTGTATATAGTCTTTCTAGCAACTTACCGACGATTGTTTCGTATATACTATAAGAATTTATATGAAATATGTAAAACACATATATAAAAAATAAATATAAATATATAATTATATGTATCCACACATGTATCCAAGAGTACACTTTACAATAATAAAAATAATAATAATAATAATAAAAATACAAATGAATATGGTAACTTAAACAAGTATCACACTAATAAACTATTTTAGCAATCATTAAAAATATAACTATATAAATATATTTAATTATTTCATTATATATTGGACCCATATCAAGTCGCTGTTCAAATAATAAATATTACAAAGGATAAACACTACAAAGGAAAAATTGTGTAGCAAGCAATTGTTAAATGAAAATATAAATATAAACTCCACTTAATAATGTCACAACTAATGTTAACATACTCTAGTACACTTTGAAGTAGTGCCAATAGGTTGTTCACTAATATACAAACGCTTATTGACACTCCTTTTCTTATCTATTTAAATTTTTCAATCTAAGAATACACATAATCGAACACATCTCTTCATCCTAAACCGCCAACAGAATAAGCCCATCTGTTATTCTTACATCATAAACTGATCTAACTTACCCACTCTCCAACAGTACTATGATATAAACCTGCCATTATGGATGGGCACTTTCCACCCATTTCTTCAGCCACCCTGATTGACTTGGGCATCCTGAGATAATGTAGTAATTATCTCATGTATATTGGCAACCACTTAGTCCTTAAACAAACACATACTGTGCATTTGAGATGTAATTACATTATCAATATAAAAACAATCCTCTCACATAAGAAGAAAATAAGACATCAGACAGGTTGTCAGCTCACTCACTTCACTTCTCACACAGGTTCAGGACACAACACATAAACCCACATACACAGAGGAACTAACTAGATGCCTACAAAAAGGTCAGAGAACTCCAAAGTACAAATTATCTGCATACACCTAAACATGTATAGAAACCACTGCACATAACACACATGTCAGTGTCTCACCAAATAAGCCCCTAAGGCAAAACACATTAAAACTTAATGTCTTGGTCATAGGAGACTCCATAGTGAGACACATAGATGTCTGCCTCACCAAGCTAGACAAATAGAAAGTCACGGTCAGCTGCCTATCAGGTACCAGGATCTGTCAGATCACTCATGCACTCAGGTCACTCAACAAGTACCGTATGACTCTGTCATAGTTCATGTTGTGGTGAATGACTTGAGACATACCTCCCTGGACTATATGAAGAGAGACATGACTGAACTCTCAGATTACATGTCCCAGGCTGTATGACCCTAGCCCTAAGCAACATTCTTCCTTCACCCAGGATGATGCCACAGTATAAACAAAAAAAGATTGACATAGCTTCATTCAAGGGGGGTCTATTATTTGTCAGCCTGGGAAGACTTGGTTGACAGCCATGCTGCTGTACCAGAGATGATCTGCACCTGTCTCCCCTAGGCTTTTAGATACTGGTTTGTCACCCCCTATAGTGCCTTTTTTAGGCAATATCAAAATGACAACATTTCTGACATAGCAAAATCCACTCAAGACAAATTCAAGGTTCTGCTGCTTAATACTAGGAGTCTAAACTTAAATTGCACTTGCAGAAGCACTCCTCACCTTGGAAGATGCTGATGTCTGTGCACTCATTGAAACATGGTTCAAGGCTGCAGAGAGCATCCCAGCTATGCAACGTTACAGTGCCTTCCATATGTTCAGACCACAAAATGAGCATGAAAGAACCAAAGGTGGAGGTGTAGCCATCTTTATTAAAGCCAAGTACACCTCCAGATTTATCAACCAGTATGACTGTCTTAAACTACTCCATTCCCAATTAACTATAAGTAAAACACCCTACCACATCATTGCTAGCCATAAGTCCCCCTCCATGAACCATGGCTTCATTAAGGGTAGATCATGCTTAGTGAACCTGGCAGATTTCTTCAAGAAAGTCACCAAAGCCTTGGATGAAGGTAAGACAGTGCATACTGCCTATCTGGACCTAGCCAAAGCCTTTGACAAAATCCCCCACTCAGGTATCATTGAAAAACTCCTCCAGCTAGGTGTTATCCCTTACATCACTAGACGGGTAACCGATTGGCTCACCAACAGTTAGCGCATACTGTCAAAGCTGGTGACTCCACCTCTACCAGTAGACCTGTCACTAGTGGTGTACTGCAAGGATCTGTAATGGGCACTTTACTATTTGGAATCTATTTCTTGGCAGTCCAGGCTAAAGTAGATGTCCTTTGCCTTACTAACTCTGCTGATGATTGTAAACTTGGTGCAATGACTGAGTCCTACAATGATGTTAAGATACTACAGGCGGAGCTAACATAAACAAATGACTGGTGCCAAAGTCATGGTTTAAAACTAAAAGCAAAAAAGTGCAGTATTATCCCATTTGGCAAAGCGGAATTCCCCACTAATTACAATATTGATATCACACCACTAAGTTCAAACTGAGTAGTGTGAGATCTCAGAACACAGGTTGACAGCAGACTGAACTTTGGACACTAAATTTCCATGGTGGTAAGGAAAGCTTTCTACATTGTGAATCTCATAAGTAAAGGCAAACACATACTGTGCGATCATCCAGGTCTAAGGATGTTATAACTCCACTTTACTCAGCCCTAATCAGATAATTAATAGAGTACAATGCTCCCTTCTGCATGTATTAATCCGGACACCTGCAGCAACTGGAGAGATGATAGAGGTTTCTTACTAAGAAGATACTGGCCTCCAAACTATGATATATGTGCTTAGACTGAAAGCCCTGTCATTGCACTCTGTATCATACAGACTAATGAGAGGCCACTTGTGCATGGCCTGCAGGGCAGTTTCTGACCCCGACCTGATGGAAATGCAGCACATCTGCAAATCAAATGGTACTATAGTCACTCGCTCTTGGGATCTCAACCTTGCAATTGACATTAACAGAACATGCTAGACAGACATGTATGTCTCCCATATGTCTCCCAGAGATTGCCACTCCTCTGGAGTAAACTTCCAATTCATGTGAAGCAGAGCTCCTCCATGGCCCTATTCAAGTGCAACCTGGACAAATGGTCGGTGACCGCAGATTCACCCTGGGGTGTGGCACCCCTGTCCCTCATGGACAGGGGTAGTTGGTTCTGATCTGTAAAGCACATCCATCTAACCAAGGACAATTGGGGCAACCCAAGATTAACATGGTTAGGCTTATAAAGGCTCTAGGGCCTCTAGCATAGTAACCTCCTATGTATGTATGCACCTATGAACCTACTGAGAAGTGTTATCTGTCTGCTAATGGCTTGTAGGTATCAATGCTTAGTCTGACTGCAGGAACAATCAGTGTTTCACAGTGTCCCCTCTTTGATATACACTTACTGAGGGTGTGTCATTGAGAAGAGACTTGGCATAAAGTCTAAAAGTACACTGAATGAGTCAGGAGAGTAAGATTCCTAACATTCAAATGCAGGTTTTTATGGCAACAGTTATTGCCTCTTAGTAAGAAATGCTGTGTAAATTCAAGACAGTACATTACTCATTGACAAAGATACCATATGCAACAACAATGAGATAGCATTGCTCGTAAGAAAGCATATATAAGGGAATAAGGCACCCTAAATAAAGAAAGGAATACAACTGCAACATTTGCACTCTTTGTTTAATATTGTGTGAGTATATGAGTATACTGTTTCCATATCCCACTCATCCAGACACATACTGGCAAATGAAAAAGGACAATTTTCAGAACTTATTTCTGTTGCACTTTCAATGTGACTTGATACAAACTGACATTTTCAGTACATCTAAACAGTCATTCTTCTTTCTAATATATATCTGTGTGTGTGGCAAATATAAGAAATAATGTGATTTGATTGTTCTTAATGCCATGGTTTGATTCAAAATCAGACAGGTTACTGTTGCAAGGTAATATTGAGAAAGCATCAACAATCTACATTAAAGTGCTTGTTTCAAAATTTGTCATTTTTTCCCTTTATCCTTTGCATGCCATTTGGCATTGTGCTCCATCGACTGGCAGTTACAATGAATGGCAGTTTACTTTGTAAGGTAAAAACTGATAAATTTTATTTGTGATGCTATCAGTAGCATCATTAAGATTGACAGTGGTTTGTTTTCCTCAGCATTTTGGACAGCACTGAGTGAAAAAAAATTCAAGCTGTAACATACCTATTTCTGTGGCTTAAGATGTAAATGAAGTGAGATTAAAGAAACAGTACAAATGATGCAGGGTTCAAGACCTGTTTACAGATCTTTTTTTTTTCTGAGGGAGGTCATAATAAGCATTGACAATCATTTTGGTGTATGAATGTGCTGAGGTGGAAACTTCAGTAATGTCAGTACTGAGTAAAAATCACAGAGAGATACATCATTGGAAATGATGTCATTATAAATTGCATGTGCTGTATGAACAATGATAGTATTTCTGCTGTTCCCTGTCCCCTTTGCCATTACCATGGCATTACTTTAAAGCCCCGATATTGTTAGACATAAATGATAGTAGTGATGTGGCAAAAAGATATGAGAAGCTTGATGGTGTCAGTGTAATGTAATTGTAGCTCTGTCTCATTGCTAGATAAACATTTTGATTCATTTCATGTTCCTTTAAATTGTTATCCAAGACAATTTTTGAAATTTTTTTTTATTATCATTTTCCTTTGTGTTTGTGTGTCACTTAGCAGCATGTAATCAAGTTTCATGGCTTAAGGAAAAATTTTGAAAACATTTAATTTGGCTTGCCATCAGTAGCACAAATAAGCTTGACATCTGTGAGTGACCATAAGTACCCTGGATAGTAATGACTGTGGAGAAAGCACCTGACAGATGTCCAATTGTTTGGCTTAAGATGGAAACATGAGAAATAAGACAGATGATGCAGGGTTTGAATATTGTTTACTGATCATAGTTCAATAGGTGCATAGGTAAGTACTAGGCTAGTTGCCCTTGGGACCATTTAGGTCTATTCATTTTCCCTTTTTGTGCTCAAAATAACCCATATTTGGTATAGACTGACCTTACCCATCACACAGTCAATAATTATGCATTACTTCTAATGCAAATAACTGGGATCATACCATAGATAATTGGAGATGACCCATACATTGGATAATACATTTAGGAGCTGTCTTTCTCCACTAGTAGTACAAGGAGCAGTCATGGGGCAAATCTGTTCCACATCCATAGATTTGAGTTGCACTTGAAGATGCACAGGGATAAACTTTGCTTTATATTGATGGGGAGTTTGTTCCACAGCAATGGCATTCTCTGCAAGCTAATTGTCCCTGTAAACCATTTTGTTGATGCTGCAGAAGAGATTTAGACCCCTAGACCAAGTATTTCTGATGCCATTTGACTTGCTGATGTGCAGTAAATCTATCAGTAAAGAGTCAGAGGATTCCTTATATGCCAGACATAGGTGACTTCTTAGTAGTCTGTAGGATACCTAGTATAGACATAGTTTATTCCATGTAGGACATATTGCTTAGGCCTTGTGCCCTTGAATTCCTTTTTTTATTTTTAATTTGCTATCTGCATTTGTGAGCTGCTCGACAAGGCACAAGCAGAGTTCACTACCAAAGGAAAAAGTGAAAAATTTAATTTAGATTGCATCAGTGTTGCAAATGAGCCTGGTGTCATTGTGCAGCTGTCAACACACCAAATAGTAACGACTGCATAAAATACTACTGTTATCTACCTGTGCCTGTGGCACATGCTGTGCATACACTGATTTTGGAGAAACACAAATTTGTTGTGGATTTCAAATCATTAGTAAGGGTAGTTTTGGTAATGGTGTCAGCTGTAAGGATAGACACACACTTTAGAAGTTGACTTACACACTCTATGTGTGTGTGCACATATGTGATAAATGCTGAAAATGGCACTTATAGCTCTTGTGACTTGCTGTTACCAGTGTATTGTATTAGTAAAACCACCTATACTTCTTGTTAATGACAACATTTGTGATGCATGATGTCAAAAATGTGTTTTAAAGTCTGAAAACATTTATTTTAGAAAAGGATGAATATTGCTATTAGGTGAACAAGTTAGGAGGTGTAACACATTCAGTGAAGTTGCAAGACAGTGATGAAAGTAGCATTCATATTTATTGTTTACTTTTATTACAATTTCATATCATTTGGTACTTTGTTGACTTTTGCATGCTACTGAGCAGCACACAAGTAAATTTCACCGCCTAATGAAAAATGTAAAAAAATGTAACTTGGCCTGCCTTCTGTAGTAGTGCAAACACATTTGGCAGCAATGTGCAGACATCAGCAGTCTGGATAGTACTTAGTGGATACATTTCACAACTTAGATACCTGTCTTTGTTATGTAAGGTATAAGTGAAGTGACTTCAAAGAAATAAGGCAGATGCTGCAGGGTTCAAATATATTTTATCATTAATTTTACATAAGGGGCTATGAATGCATATTTATTCACATTATTATTACTGTGCTGTATAAAACTAAACTATTCTCAGTATTGATAACAACATGTAAGCTGTCTCTCCACTTTCACATTATTTGTAATTAAGTACAAGTCTGATAATATGTTCTACAAAGTACATTTCTGATGTTGCAAGGAGATGTCAGAAGGATGAATGTGTCACTTTCATAGCTTCATACGTGTGTCCTAGGCTAATGGCCCTGGAGCCTTTACAAGCCTAGCTCATAGGATTACCATCATGCCACCTGACCTTAGTTCCTAGTGCCTCTGCTAAGTAGAGCCACTGGAGTGATCCCCTGGGTGAAATTTCTATTTCCCATCCACTCATCAAGATTGGGCAAATATACTTAAGAGGGAAGAACTTTTGACCTATAAACAATGGGAGTATCAAAGTTTGACACCCATTAGACTAGTGACAACATGTGAGGAATTCTGGTTTATTAATTAACAGTGTACAGAGACACTGGAATATTCTACAGTGCGATCACAACCTAACATTCTACCAGACAGATGCCAGTTTTCATTTCATAAAGGGAGAAATCTTGCTTCCCATTTGAATCATTACAAACATTCACATTTCAGGACACCATCACATGAGGTTCAAACTACATTATCGGGCGAGGTGCTTACAGGATGCTTCCCATGTGAACACTGCACTGACTGCAATAAGGTTTTTAAATCCAAACAATTCACAAGTAAGAACTGTGGTATAGTTTATGACATTATTTTTTTTGCCAATTACAGTAGTGAATAGCGGATATGTCTAGCAACATGCAGCTGTGGCTCTTTTTATATAGGGCAAACCTTACAACCACTAAGACTGAGAATTTCTGAGCATACCAGTGATATGAAGAACAAGAAACTAAGTAGTGCTTTATATAAACATTGTCTAAAACATTCACCTGCCAAGTTTAGTTTCATGGTAATAAATATCATGAAAGGGAATAAATCCAACAAAACGGGTTGGCATTCTATTCTTGACACCAAAGAGAAAAAATGGATTTGTTAAACTGGGTGGTTTATTTCCACCTGGATTAAATGAACAATTTTAGGTCAACCAATTATAAGCTGATTCTAATTAAGTGCATGTATAAAGGACAATTTAAAATTAATTTTACTTTACACTGAGGAAGGCTGTTGTGTGTACCAGCCGAAACCAGTCTGTTTGTTTTGTTTATGCACTGCATTAACTAAATACATTTGTTTTTTTCAGCCTTACAGTTTGCTGGCTTTCATTTTTTGTTTTTGGATTCTATATTTTTCAAGCTGTGCAATTATCTTTCGTGCAGGGGGAACTTTTTTGATGCTTCACGTATTTTTCATTCCCTGCTGGAGGTCTGTGAGACTGGTGTAAGCTGCATGTCTCTATTTGCAGCTCACACAAAAGGATTATGCTTTGGTTGATTTGGGTTTTGGATTTTATTTCCTGAAACTTGGGATTTATATATGTTCTTCCACTGGTTTCCAGCAGTTAAGGTCGTTCATTTGGTCCAGCAGTATCGTTTTCATATACCAAATTTGTTTGCAAGGTAACAGAGAAACATAAGCAACGCGTTTACGGGGTTTCATGTTCGCCATCCTTTACTCAAGCCTCAACTTTAATGGACTTTCCTGGAAATGGGTAACTAAACCTTAATAGCCTCTTGTAGCCATTTGGCTAGATTTGTTTCTTCAAACTGTGTATATTGCTTTAAGGGGCACCATTTTCAGCTTAGTAGGCATCTCTACATCTGGCTTTTCTGTTTTCTGATGCCGTTTTTGTGTCGTTTTACTGGAAGTTTTGGTTTGGGGACAGAACTAATGAGTATGGTCCATGCTAGTTCAGTTTATGGATTATTTTTTCACCTTGATCATATTTACAGCATAAACTAAAGTTTGACTAACTCTTGACTTTATGGGTGCCATTTTTTCATTGCGACCATCGGTTTTTGATAAACAGAGCTAGTTCAAGGCAACAAGGTCTTCTTTTTGCATTTAACAGGTCAAATTAACAAGAGTTTATTTATAATTTTCCATTTTGAACATTAGGAGAATTTGAACTTTGTACTTTCAACAGAATTCCTATTTTAATTTGTCAGGGACATTTGTGTTTAGAGACAGTTTGGGACTTGTATTTCGAGCAAAAGTTTGTTTCACCTTTTGGACATTACAACATTCAAACATAGTTGTTCAGATCTTATATTGCATTTTTCGAGGGGTCTCAATACTGTCTCTGTTCAGAATATTTATGTTGTTATTAAGGGATTGTGTAATGATATACATTTTTCATAAAGTTGACTGTATTTCTTATGTGCAGCTATAGTTTCATGACAAATTGGTCAAGTATTATGTGTTTGATTTGTGTCAGCTGTAACAATAATCTGCCTACAGTTTTTGAGTACATAATTAGTTTATTTAACTATTACTTAAACAAAAACATACTGCATTCAATTGTATAATTTCAACAACAAATAGTATTATTCAGGGTGAGATATATATCTGAAAACCACACGAACGATAAATCCAATGAATTAACAAATCTGCTGGTGAGGATAGGAAAACGGACAACCCAATCTGTACTTTAAACATTTTCGTTCAATGTAATATCACTGAACTTCATCAGAAACACACCCAAATCACTTCACACAGTTTAAATACTTTTACAAAATGAATCACATGTACTAGTTAACCAGTAAGACAATATATCCAAATTCATCTCATGAATAATTTAAAAAAATCATATGTTTGTGTACTATATACAAATATGTCTCTCTATTTCTCTCCATATATAAATTTTAACTAAAATGAATTTGGTAAAAGTAAATACAAAAACAAATACAAGCACATATATATGTATGGGTATTAAATATACAATATATAAATAGAACTAATGAAAATAATAATAAATAAATATTGTATAATACAAATTAAAACCTTTGTAATTGTAAAAAACATTTAATGTTGATCATGTCGTTCAAACCTGGAAGCTGGTCAGCATTTAACGTGATCTGCCAAATTGCTTCTCTACACTCCAAAAAGGTTTTAAAATCACCACTAAATAAAGAGTTGTTAACTTTTTCCAGTACAGAAAAAGTGAACTTTTTAAATAGAGAACAATGCAAAGAATGCTTGTCTAAAGCATTTGAAATATCTTTTTTCTTTATAGGCAAATTGTGTTCATAAATACGTTTATTGAAAGCATGTATAGTCTTGCCAATGTAAAAATGTTCACATGAAACGCACTGTGCTAAATGCACTATATTAGTGGTTTTGCAAGTGTAGTGTCCCTTCACTGTGATAATCCTATTGTCATGCTTCAAATTAATGCTAGAAGTTCCACTAATAAATCTACACTGTTTGCAAGATGAACAAGGAAAGGTTCCAAAAACTAAGTCACAAGTGGGCTTTGAATCTCTTATACCCCTCTCTAGAATCATCTTGATATTACTTACTTTTTTGTAACTAAAAGTAGGACGGTTCCCTATAATCTTAGCTAACTCAGAATTACCCAACACAACTTTCCAATTGTTGAGAATGATGTCTTTAATAACTGTCATCTCATTAGTGATGGGTAACGCAAAAGACAGATTGTATTTGTCAACAGTATTGGTACTGCATTCTATAGTGTTTGCGTTAGTGACATCTAAAATTGTCAAAATTGGACTGGCTAAATTCTGTCTCAAATTGAAAACTTCACCTATGATTTTGTTCAACCAGCTCGCCGTGTATCCCCTATCAAGGAAAAATGTTTTAACTTAGTGCTCTCCTCAAAAAAGGTGTCATCTCCACTAGTTAAATGGCTTAGCCGTATGAACTGACCTTTTACTACACCACGTTTCATGTGTAAAGGGTGTAGACTGTCAAAATGTAAATATTGGTTTACAAAAGTAGATTTCCTGTAAATACTACTTTGAAAATTAGAGTCACTGTAGTTGATGGTTAAATGCAAATCCAAAAAATCTATGCTGCTACCAAAATTACCTAATGTGAATTTTAGAAAAGTGGTAGTGCAATTTAAGTCTTGAAAGAAGGTTGAAAAAGAACTGATGTCAACTCTCCACAAAAAAATCAATGTACCGTCTGTAAAAGATAATGTTGTTAGCCATTGGATGTGTAATCAAAAACCTGTTCTCCCAAGTTGTCATAACAAGATTAGCAAACTAGGTGCTACACGTGCACCCATGGCCACCCCTGATGTTTGTTGAAACAATTCTCTTTCATATTTAAAAAAATTGTTATCTAACACCAACTCCATCAAAGTGCAACATGTGTAGACCAAAGTGTTGTTAAAATTGGCTTGCTTGCTCAGATGTTCTCTCATGTACTCAATACCCAACTTCTGGTCTATGCTGATGTACAGAGACTACATCCAATGAAGCAAAATGAACATTGTTGTCATTTACATGTACGTCTTTAAGAAGCTCTAAAAGGTGCCAAGAGTCATGGAGATAAAATCTAGATTTTTGCACAACTGGATTTAATAGATCATCTAACCAGACAGAAATTGTTTCTGTTTTCGAAAAACCAGCTGAAACAATCGGTCTAAAAGGAAGATGATCACCCAGTTTATGCACTTTGGGAATTCCAAACAAAGTGGCAATCTTGGGGTATTCAGTGTGCAAAAAAGTATAAACTGAATAATAAAAACAACCTTCACTGAATAAGTCAAAAAGACAAGCATCTAATCTGGAAAAACTCTTAAGGACAAAATCAGTGTTAACTCTTTTGTAACAAGACTCATCAGCTAATAGTGTCTGAATAGCTGTAATGTAATCAACAGAATTCATAACAACAATGGTTCCACCTTTATCCGCCTTCATAATGCGCCAATTTTTATTGTTGGCCATGGATTGGAGAGCATTAGCTTCTCCCATAGTAAGGTTGGACCATTAATGTGATTCACTGTTGATCTTCCTAAAGTCCTGTTCACACAGCTTACCAAAAACAGACAAAGTGGGATTCAATAAAGGGTTATATGTACTTTTCTTTCTAATATTTTGTTGTAATGTATCAGAAACCTTGACACCATCAAAAATGTATTTCAAATTTAACTTCCTACAATACAACTTAAAATCTACTATTAATTTTGATAGATGTACTGTATTATAAGGAATAAATGAAAACCCTTTCTTAAGAAACAAAATCATATCTTGAGATAAAGCAGTATCAGTTAAGTTCAAAATGTTAATAGAAAATTCTACTATTTCTTCCTTCCTTTGTTCTTGCCCTTGTTTGAACTTTGTTGGACCACTTGAGAGTCTTTTTGTTCACAGAGCTGTCCATCAAAAAAGGGCCCATTGTGTTGGAATCCACTGTTGCCAAAACTGGGGAAACTGTGTTGGACAAAACCTGTATTGTTGATGTTATTAAAATTTTGTCTGGTTTGTCCTTGGCTGATACCATTGTTGTTAGTCACACCACAGTTACCACCTGTGCTGTTGGCATCATTTGTCTGTTGAGTTTGATTTGGAATATTCATGTCCTGTCGATAATTCTGATGGACAGATTTTTACCAAATATGCTTTTTGCGTAGCGTAAGCTGCAATGTCTCTTCGAAGTTTACCCTGTTTCCTAGTTACAACCAACGCCCTGTGTCTGTTGACCTTAGCTTCAATGCCTAAATATAAGGAAGTGAAGGCACTGAAAGCATCAGAAGACCTAATATTAGTGTCTAAAGTTTCCACTTGTTTTCTAAGGGTAACCATTTCAGTTGTATAATGGTCTACTAGCATCTGCATGAAACGTAGACCCGTATTGTTGAATAAATCACCTAGTTTAACATATAAATCGTCACCTTGTGAAACACAATTGGGAAACGTGGACAACCTTAAACCAAGTGGAAGATGTTTCAACCTAATGTTCTCTTGTAAATAGAAAACTTCCAACTAAAGCGACACCACATTTAAACTCATTTTTTCAAGTATAAAAATGTCTTGCTCACACTTCTCGTGAATATCAGTGCTGAAAGAATCAGCTGAATTATTCACTTGTCCATGCTGAATTTGGTTATCGCCAGTGTAAAAAGGATTGTTATTGTCTTCAGATAAAAATGTGTTTAGAGTACCACAAGTGCAAGGTGAAGAATTATCATCCTTTGAAGTGCCTTGACTGCTGACCAAATTAACATGAGATGCCATCTCTTCTTGTCGAACGGCAATCTGACTCATTGCTTTGTTACCGTTCCCTGAAACGTCATCACATGTGCTTCCTGTTTGGGCAATTAAAGTGCTCTTGTTCCCAAATTGAGTGGCGAAGGCTTCACGAATAGCCCCAACAATCACTCCGGACATCTGTTCACTAAAGTTGATGCCCAATTTGGGAACCGAATGGGTGCTGAGATTGAGCAAGGTGTCCTGTGTATCTTCCCCCAACATCACCAAACAGGAACACAGCAAAATAGTTGAAAACCACATGAACGATAAATCCAACAAAGTAACAAATCTGCTGGTGAGGAAAGGAAAACGGACAACCCAATCTATACTTTAAACATTTTCAATCAATTTAATATCACTGAACTTCATCAGAAACACACCCAAATCACTTCACACAGTTTAAATACTTTTACAAAATGAATCACATGTACTAATTAACCAATAAGACAATATATCCACATTCATCTCATGAATAATGTAAAAAAAATCATATGTCTGTGTACTATATACAAATATATCTCTCTATTTCTCTCCATATATAAATTTTAACTAAAATGAATTTGGTAAAAGTAAATACAAAAACAAATACAAGCACATATAACATGGTGTAGTAAAAGGTCAGTTCATATGGCTAAGCCGTTTAACTAGTGGAGATGACACCTTTTTTGAGGAGAGCACTAAGTTAAAACATTTTTCCTTGATAGGGGATACACGGCGAGCTGGTTGAACAAAATCATAGGTGAAGTTTTCAACTTGAGACAGAATTTAGCCAGTCCAATTTTGACAATTTTAGATGTCACTAACGCAAACACTATAGAATGCAGTACCAATACTGTTGACAAATGCAATCTGTCTTTGTGTTATCCATCACTAATGAGATGACAGTTATTAAAGACATCATTCTCAACAATTGGAAAGTTGTGTAGGGTAATTCTGAGTTAGCTAAGATTATAGGGAACCGTCCTACTTTTAGTTACAAAAAAGTAAGTAATATCAAGATGATTCTAGAGAGGGGTATAAGAGATTCAGAGCCCACTTGTGACTTAGTTTTTGGAACCTTTCCTTGTTCATCTTGCAAACAGTGTAGATTTATTAGTGGAACTTCTAGCATTAATTTGAAGCATGACAATAGGATTATCACAGTGAAGGGACACTACACTTGCAAAACCACTAATATAGTGTATTTAGCACAGTGCGTTTCATGTGAACATTTTTACATTGGCAAGACTATACGTGCTTTCAATAAACGTATTTATGAACACAATTTGGCTATAAAGAAAAAAGATATTTCAAATGCTTTAGCCAAGCATTCTTTGCATTGTCCTCTGTTTAAAAAGTTCACTTTTTCTGTACTGGAAAAAGTTAACAACTCTTTATTTAGTGGTGATTTTAAAACCTTTTTGGAGTGTAGACAAGCAATTTGGCAGATCACGTTAAATGCTGACCAGCTTCCGGGTTTGAACGACATGATCAACATTAAATGTTTTTTACAATTACAAAGGTTTGAATTTGTAATATATAATATTTATTTATTATTTTTTTCATTATTTCTATTTATATATTGTATATTTAATACACATACATATATATGTGCTTGCATTTGTTTTTGTATTTACTTTTACCAAATTCATTTTAGTTAAAATTTATATATGGAGAGAAATAGAGAGACATATTTGTATATAGTACACACACATATGATTTTTTTACATTATTCATGAGATGAATTTGGATATATTGTCTTATTGGTTAATTAGTACATGTGATTCATTCTGTAAAAGTATTTAAACTGTGTGATGTGATTTGGGTGTGTTTCTGATGAAGTTCAATGATATTAAATTGAACGAAAACGTTTAAAGTACAGATTGGGTGGTCCGTTTTCCTTTCCTCACTTGCCTTGGCAGTTTGTACTTGTGTTTCTTATATATATATATATATATATATATATATATATATATATATATATATATATATATATATATATATATATCTACCTGACGATTTTGTCTTTACAAACATATGTTTGGGCAATTAGGTGAGCATAAGGAAAATTGCATTTGCATTACAAGTTGCAGTCAAGATAGGATTAAACAGTATATGATATTGTTGCAGATTTTAGTAGATAATTGTAACTATATTTCTACCTAGTCCCTTGCTAGATCAACTGATATATCTAGTATTTGGGGGAAGGCATTTACCCAATGTGGTGCAGCTAGTCATATGAATATATGAACAAATGTTAACAGACCAATAGGCTAAACCAGCTACTGTTACCTACCATTGTTGATAATAGACATTACTTAACATACCCCAAAGATACAGTTTTTTGTTGGGTGACTCCCATATTTTTCATGCTTATCCTTTAATCTACAATTTACAATGGATCCCAGGTATCTTAGACCAAGTGAATTTTGAACCGGTTGGGGGGTGCCTTGTTCCACACTTCCATCCGGGGCTCTCAACTGACAAATTATTTACCTTATGTCATTTATGATTGGAGTATGGACCTGATGGTGATATGTTGCTCTTGAAATATAGGGTTGATAAGTATTGAAACCAACAACCTATTATTTTACTGACTAGGACTTGGTTATGTGAATGTGAGTCTGCTCACAAATGGACATAGCACTGTCCTGAAGAAAGTTAGTAATATAACCAAGATTGAACGGTTCTATCACAGCAGTGACAGGTGCTATTATTGCTCATTCTATGTGTTATGTAAAAAATGTTAAACACAAATTGGACTAACATATGTGGCTTAGCATTGCTATTATATCTAGCAAGGGCTAATATTGCCATCAAATCATTTCTTGACAATTTATCAAGTGGATTAATAATAAGCTTCCAAGGAACAAGTAACTAGTATTTATAGGTTTGCTGGTCTATCTATATTAATACCTTGTGATCATAAATATATACACATTTTTTTTTTACAAGTACAATATAGCACCATTATGGAATTAACAAAATTGATATCTGATTTGTCAGCTGATGGGGAGGATGATTTTGGATAAGTTGTAAGTGCATTGGATTTAGATTAGGAGCACGTGATTAAGGGCTCGGATTCAGCTAAAAGATGCATTTACAAAGGATGTCAGAATCTCATTTCTCACAGCATTTTAATTGGGAATGTAAAACAAAATACAAATGAGAATAATAAACATGTTTATTGCAAACAATTTATCAGTAATGTTTGCATAACTAAATTTTTCTGCTTAGCATTCATCATTAATGCTTCATTCATATATAACCTCAAGATAAAGGGGTGGATTCACGAAGGCTTACACGGAGTTTAAGAGTAGTGTAAGCCTCCGTGTAAGCCTCCCGATCCAGGAACAGCCCAAACCTCCGTGTAAGAGACAGCTAAAACGTCTCTTACACGGACTGGGCGTGGAAATGCTCAATACCTCATTTGCAGCTCAAATATATGCAAATGAGGTATTTGAGCGATCCAGGAAGCCCAAACCAGTCCGTGTAACGGACGTTTTAGCTGCAGAAATGTACTCAGCTGACAACTGAGTACATTTCTGCAAAATTGACAACGGAGCTATGTCAGCTCCAAATAAAGGGTGCATATGTGTCATCTAGCATGCCAATGGCCAAATATGTGGCCATTGGCATTAAAAAAGTGATGCAAAATGATTTAAAAAAACTTTTTTTTTTTCGGGGGATTTTGATGTTTAACTGCAGCACACACCCGCGCAAACGGGGTGCACTGCTCAAAAGTAAAAACCAAAGCTTATAAGCTCACAATTGTGGGTTTTATGTATTACATGGAATGACAATGCAGGGACTAGCAGACCAAAAACAATATGGCCACCGTGTAGTGGTTGCCAAGGGGGGGAAGCTCAGTGTAAGAGATGTAACTAAACATTACTAGGCAATCCTATGTAAATGAGGGTTACAATACTGAATCACACTGCCACATAGGTAATGAGCACTTTCCGAGTAGTGTAAGAGTTACAGAAGGGGGAGGAATAGAGTAAGAGGTAGGTGACATCACAGGGGAATGATAGAAATAAATGTATCACATTGGAGGGCAGTGTAACGTGACAGATGACAGACAGACATCAGGGAGAGAGGTGTGTCCCAACAGAACACTAGGAAAGTCAAGAAATAGAGGGTGCACACTATCCCTACAGTCAAACTTTCTTAATATACGTGCATGCGCGCGCGTGTAAGGCAGGTTCAACATGTGGGAGCGTGTTGCAAACCGTTTACAACGGTTTGCGCAGGCGTGCACGTGTGTAAGGCAATGTGTGCATGTTTTACCATGAATCAGCCAAGTTCAAACCATGTAAGGATGTGTGCGAGCGTTTAAGTCACTGTGAGCGTGCTTATGCTGGTGTGCACATTGCTCCCCCTGAGGAAACAGAGAGGAAAAAGGAAAGAACCAGATTACAAGGAAGCTGCCAGAGGATACTGCTGGAGTTAATTGGTGATAACAGTTAGAAGCATGTAATTACACAGGCAGACTAGAAGCCCAACCCAGCACTTAAAACACTGCAAACAGCAGTGCAGGGTGTTTCTCTCAAGAGATACTGCATGAAAGGAGTAAGCTATCAGAATTGAAAACTGAAAAAGCTGAACTCAGAGCAGAAATGCTAGGGGCTGCCATAGCTGTTATAATCAGGCATAGGCGAATTGCTGAGGGTGGCGACAATGCAGATGCTGACAGACAACCCAGAGTGAGGAGAAGGAGAAGAGTATACAGGCCCAGGGTCACCTACCATGGGTTACATGAGCTGGAGATAGTAGAGCGCTACAGAGTGGACAGAGACCTTCTGCAGCAAATTGTTGAGCTGTGCAGGCCACGTCTCACACACAGAACCAACAGAGGGGAACCCATCCCAGTGGAAACCAAGGTATGTGTTGGCCTAAGAATACTAGCAACAGTTACCTTCCAGAGACCAACTGGTGATATGATGGGGATATCACAGGCATCAGCCTCCAGGGTACTGCACCAGTTCCTGGATGCCATGTCAGCACATGTCGGTGATCATGTATATTTCCCCAATGCCCGTGAGGTATTGGCCAGCAATATGCGTCTCTTCCAGCAAATAGCGGGATACTCTAAGGTACTGGGTGCAATAGACTGCACGCACATACGCATCAAAGCACCAGCCGGTAAGTGGGGTAGAGCCTATATTAACCGCAAGGGATTCCCCTCCATCAACTGCCAGGTCATGTGTGATGCCCAGGGCATAATAATGAATGTGTGTGCTGGCTGCCCTGGGACCTACCACGATTCCCACATCTGGCATCTGACGCAGCTGTACCAATCATTTGCCAGTGGGGACTTCCCACACGGACACCTAGTGGGGGATGCAGGTTATGCACTTGAGCCGTGGCTGATGACACCCATCAGAAATGCACACACACCTGAACAGGAACACCATAATGAGGCACGCGCACAAACACTTAATGTCATAGAGCTTGTGTTTGGGCTGCTCAAGTCACGGTTCCGGTGTCTGGACACATCTGGTGGAGCCTTGCAGTACACACCAACTACATGTACCCAAATGATCATGATATGTGCTATGCTACATAATATGATCCTGCGGAAACAGCTGCAGCAGGACCAGCATAGGGCTGGGCCAAACATACCCCCACCATTGCCAAGGCCACCACAGGCAGAGGGTGACTCGGAGGAGGAACAACCTGACCTTGCCCCAGTAGGCAGAAGGAGGCGTGCCCAGTATGCCCTGGCCTTGGCAAAGAGGCAACGCATAGCACATACACTGGCTCAGTAGGAACACTGGGACTGATACCCCCTCCGACTCACTCATATAGTAACAGGAACGCCTAACATGACACAACCTGCTTCCAAACATGTACAGGGAGTGTAGTATGTGCATCCGACAGAGGCAGCCCTGCAGCACCACCTGAGGCATGAATGCCATGTGTTAAGTAAGGTAACACCATGTACAATATGCACACCTGAAGACCCTGACTAACATCCACCCTCACCAATCATGAACCACAAAAACACAAACCCACCTTCATAGGTACCACAAGGGATAGGAACCTAGATGTAATGCTACCCAATGCCAGAAGTATAAACAGCAAGATGCGTGCAGTGTAAATGCACACAGTATAGAGAATGTAGATATCAGTGCTGTAATAGAAAACTAGGTCAAAGTCCACATCAGCACCCTAACACTACCAGGTCACACCTCATACAGTGATGTACAGCTGCAAAACATGGAACAAGCTACAAAACGAGGGTGACTAGCAATAAATGTCATGGATAACCACACCCCCATGTTGGTACCACAACAAGAAGCAGCATGGATTAGCCATGGTCAAATACCAATGGCTAAAACTGCCTACTACTATATAGCTTGCTGCAGACCACTGTCCTAATAGCAGGAAATGCACCACGCCTATGTTGGAATACATGAAGATATCAAGCCCCCCAAACCATATTATATTGCTTGACTGAAAATACCTACACAGACACCATAGTTTCATAGTTTCATAGTTTACTACTAGGCTATCTGCCCTAGTGCATTTATAAGCCTAGCCATAGTGATGTGGCTATTGCCACCCCTTATAGTGGTAATAAGTGTACAGAATAGATTCCGAATATTGTGCCTCTGACTTAGTAGTGACACATTATGACCCCCTTACTTAATCAAATAACTTGACTGTGCCTCTGTCTAGTAGTGACACAGGGAGGACCCCTGGGGTAAACCTACGATCTCACATCCACTTGTCCAGATTTCTCTTGAAGAGAGTCAGTGAGGGACTCTGTCTAACATGAACTGGGATTCTGTGCTAGAGTGTGAGAAGCCTCTGAGTTATTACTCTGTCCCTCCAGCATGTCCTATACATGTATGTGCTGAGGTTCAAATCTTTAGCTCTCATGGTTCTGGTGGATTTGGATTGCTTGCAGTGGAGCATGTCCACCAAATCCTGATTGGACATGGTCTTGTATGTCAGGCATAGGTCACCTGTAAGTAGGCGGTATGCTACTGAATAAAGCTGGATTTTCTTTAGTCTGGAAGCATATGACATGTGTTGTAGACCCTTGATCCTCTTGGTAAGGTACTTTTGGGGTCTCTCCAGCTGTTGCAAGTGCTGGGTGAGGTACATACCAAATGGGGCTTTGTATTCAATCATGGGCCTGATAAGGGAGAAGTATAGGGGTACAATGACCTCCTTTGATCTGGATGGAAAACCCTTCATGATAAGGTGGGCAAGATAGAAAGTCTTTCTAACCACTTTGGAAACATGGGTGTCAAACGAGAGGTCACTATCTACATGGGTCCCCAGGTGTCTGATTTGTTTTCTGTGCTCAGTGGGTTGCTGTCTATGTGTTAATTTGTGGGTACTTTGTTCCTCCCAAAGGGGATGGCTACACATCAGTTGCATTCAGTTTCAGGCCATGATTCCGGCACCAGCTATCTGTTTTTGTGAGGGCATTCTGTAGGATGTGTGTGCCGGCTGATGTATTCACTATGGTGCCTAGGTTGCAGTCATCTGCAAACTTTGTCAGCCACAACCCTCCTATGTTTGCTTTCACATTTGAAAAGTAAATGCCAAATAAGAGGGGTCCCAGGACAGATCCTTTTGGGACACCACTTGTGACTGGCTTTGAATCTGACAAGGCACCTGCAATGTCGACTTTATGGGTTCTGTTTCTTAGCCATTTTGCAACCTATCCTGTGACATACGGTTTTATATTTCAGCTGTTGAGCTTGTCTATGATGCCTGAGTGGGGTATTGTGTCAAAGGCCTTAGCCAAGTGCAGGTAGGCTGTGTGGACCGCTTAGCCCTCATCAATGTCCCTACTGACAGTTTCAAAATAGTCAACTAGGTGCAAAAGGCAGGATCTGCCCTGTACAAAGATGAAGTGGGTGGGATCAAGGGTCTGTAGGTCACCAATGTCTCTGTTTAAGAGCTCCATAATGACTCTTTCCATAATGACTCTTTCCATAGCTTTGCAGACAAGGCTGGTTAAGCTTGTGTGGTGGTAGTTCCCAGGGTCTGTGGAGGCATCTCCTTTGTGGAGTGGGACCACTGTTGCTGTACGCCAGTGTTCAGGTACATATCCTGTAGCAAGGCTAAGGTTAAATAGCATTTGTATATACGGGTTTAGCTCCTTCTGGAGTTCACGTAGCACGCAACTGGGGATACCATCAGGTCCCATTGATGCTGTGTTTTTGTCTTTGCTGAGTGCGGCTCTCACATGGACATCTGAGATGACAGTGAGGTTACATTCAGCTGTGATAACTATCTTCTTTTGGGGTGAGGGAGGGGAAAATTGCACTGAACCTGTCTGCCAGAATGTTGCCAATATCTGTCAGGTCACTGAAATTTATGTTGTTGTGTACCAACTCTGAGCATATCTGAGGGTTCCCACCCAGGTTTCTGACATAACTGAAGAAGGCATTGTGGTTATTTTTATTGTCTTTGGTGATTTTTGTCTCAAAGTTGACCTTGGATGTCTTTATGAGAGAATGTAGCTTTTTACTAGTGCTGCTCACAGCTGCCTTCCCTTTAGGAGATTTAGCTCTGTCTTGCATTAGTATCCTTCATTTGTAATACAGTTTGTTTATGGCTGGGGTCCACCAGACAGGCCACTTTCCCTTGGTTGAGAGGGTCTTGGTTTTATTTGTGATTGCATGGTCCATGCTTTCTTGGAGATGTCCGTAGAAAGCGTCTGTGAAGGAGTCACCATTGTGTGTTGTGGTTTCCACTGGCCCAGTGGGCTTAAAGGATACCATCTCAGTCTGAAAAAGTGTGAAGTCAGCTTTTGAGACGTTTGTCACTATACTCTTTGTATGATACTAGCACCGACACATTTGTAGACAATTTCCCAGAATCCATCAAACAAAATGGACATGAAAAATGTAACACTTCCACAAGAGGGGTAAGCATACTGGATGTGATAATCAGAAATATGTGTACTGGATGTCAAGATGAGAAATGTATCCCTCACTGGTAAGACCAGATCATAGAGTAATCACACTGTAGTTACACATCCCGACCCCAGTCCCTGGCCAGAATACCACAGTGAAACACATGTATAAAGCATAGCTTGCACCCCTACAAACCAATGTGGAATCCATGAAAGGCCCTGTGCAAGTCCAGAATATGGGACACACTGCAGAACATGTTATACAGGCATACCATGAACACAGCCAAGAGTGCTTGGAGTCTGCAATCACAAATAACAACAAGACACAATGCCATACACCCAGGCATCTGGCATGCTGGACTCCAGCAATTACTAAACCATTGAAGAGAATGAGGAAGCTACCACATGATAGATCAAACATAAAAAGTGAAGTAATCAGTGATCACTAGTATGGCAATAAAATGTGTCCACACATACAATCCACTAAGGCCAGGCAAAACAAGTAGAATCTGTGAATCCAGAGGCAATGTGACACCTGTCCCAAGTACACACACAACAACAACTCACCCCAATAAATACAAATATATGTGATAGACGCAACCAGGTAGCCAAACCGAAGCCTGAGCACCCCAAATCAGTACTGTCAAAACTAGTCAGGAGGACAAGGTAACCACATACACCACAAACCCAGTCCCACATAGACCTACAACGACTGTAAACCAAACACATAAACACAAAAACATTCCCAGAGGCCCTAATTACAAACACACAACACCAACACAAGCCTCCAAAGCAGACACCCAATAAAACAACCTCCAGACATAGCACATGTAACACATAGTACACAAAGCTGGTGTGCCAAACAGTCACAGGACAGAAGGAGAAACAACATGCCTGATACAGTTGTAATAGGTGACTCCATAGTGAGACATGCTGCTGTTCCAGGGATGGCTTGCACCTGTTACCCATGGGCATCTGGATATTGCCTAAGGCTTTTGCAACCTACAGAGATCCTTTTGTAGGCAAGGCCGTAAAGACTAACCCACCACCATAGAAAACAAAACTGGAAAGAAATAGAAGGGTAATGCTGATCAATGCCAGACGTGTAAACCTCAATATGCATACTCCTGAGGCCCTCCCCAGTATGGAGAACATCGATGTCTGTCCAGTGATAGAAACCTGCCTCAAGCCTCGTGACAGCACACCAGCACTACCAGGTAATACCACATATCATGTGTTATGGCCACAAAACCTGGAACAAAACATAAAAGGAGGGTGAGTATCCATATTCAGCACAGACACCTATATGTCCAGTTAACTGACAATGCTTACGTCATTGCAGTCCACCCATGTGCAACTAACCATAGGCAAGACTGCTGTACAGTCTGTAGCATGCTACAGACCACACTCTCACACACAGGAACCCCACCCCGCTGACCTGAAGACAGTGGACAGTATGAATGTACCACCAAATACAAAACAAGGTACACACAAATTACCACATAGGTGGTAAACCATTATGTATGGAAGGAGTAATCAGGGACCTAGTGACACAAGTGGACAGTAACCTGTTATGTGACAGTCACATTGCCAATTTGGCTAGGAAGACTGTCTATATTGGACACTGTATCATGAAAGGATTCACATCTACGTCAACAAAGGTCATTGTGCCCCTATACTGTTCCCTTATCAGACCCATAATGTAGTACAATGCCTCATTTGGGATGTGCATTACCCGGCACCTGCAACAGTTAGAAAGACCTCAAAGGTACCTCACCAAGAGTTAGAAAGGGTCTCAAATATATGTCATATGCTGCCTGGCTGTAGACACCACAGCTGAATGCAGTCACATACTGCCTACACAGAGGCATTGTATGTCTGTTGTACAAGTCCATGTCCAACACAGAAGTAATGGACATGCTCCACCCCAGAAAACTCAAAGCTATCAGAGCTGTGTGAGTCAGAGATGTCAACCTCAACACATAATCAAATAGGATGTGCTGGAGGGACAGATACCTAACCCTGAGGCTCTCCACACCCTGGAACAGAATACCACTACATGTTAGGCAGAGCCCCTCACTGACACTCTTCAACAGGACATTGGCAAAATGGATGGATGATTGTAGATGTACACTGGGGGTCTTTACTGTGTCATGTCCAGACAGAGGCACAGCTAAGTAAATCATAAATGGCCATAATATTCACATAGCAAGGGGTGGCAAAAGCCACACACACTGTGGCTAGGCTTACAAATGCCCTAGGGTGGATAGCCTAGTATGAACCTATGAACCTATTATGATGCAAATTGTACAGGACACTAAGGATAACCCCAAGGCTGCTGCAACTGATGGTAGGAAGCGTGTTGTGAATTCCCAGATATGCTCTGGATCATACAAATATTACAAACAACATACCAAACACACACACACGTATTGGCAACATACATCCTGACAGGTGCAGTGCAACCCCCCCCCCCCCATAATGCAAAATATCTTTCCCAGCAGACTGCTGCCTCCCTGACATTATGTCAGCCTTACCACAGGATATGTACCCAAAGAGCAGTGTACAACAACAGTGGTCGTTCTCAAGAAAGGTGTCGTCTGAATGGATACTAAAAACAACCACCACAGAATCCTGAGAAGCTTGGTCTGCACAGCTATGGAAAGGATCAGCATGTACCGCAGACATAAAGATATTGGGGATCTATTGACACCTGACCCTACCCAGTGTGGGTTTATTAAGTGCAGACCCTGCCCCTAAACATGTGTGACTCAGTTGAAACAGTAATTGAGGTCACTGATGAGGGCAATGTGGTCCACATAGCGCAGCTGGACCTTGCAAAGCCTTCCATACAATACCCTATGTGTTCAATATAGATATGCTCACCAGCTTATATATATACCCCTATGTCACTAGAGGGGTTGCAAACCAGACCAACGACAGAACTGACATGGTCAGACATGCTGCAGCCATGTCAGACTACAAACCACATATAACAGGTATCCCACAAAGCTTGGTCCTGGGACCTTCCCCGTCTGGTATATATGCCCCATAGGTACAGGCCAACATGTAAGAACTGTGCCTGAACATGTTTGCAGAGGACTACAAACTGCCCAACATATCTGACACTCCAGCTGACACAAGCATCCCACAAAAGGGCCACATAGAAACAGACAACTGGTGCCATAGCCATGTCAGCAAGTTAAATGGAGAAAACTGTATAGTCAACCTCTGTGGATATACAGTAAATGACCACCAATTACCACATAGGTGTTAACCCATTACATACTTAACATGTAATGACAGACCTGGGTACACAAGGTGATAGATATCCTGCATTGGACAAACATGTGGCTGTAGTGTTAACAGAAACAATCCATATACCAACCTAATCATGAAGGTTATGACATCTAGATAAAGGGAGGTCATTGTGGTTCTGCAGTTATCCTTCATCAGCGTTACAATTGACTACAACAGCCCCTGTGGGGTGTACCTCAGCAGACACCTCCATCAACTGTAAAGTCCACAACAGTACCTCACCAGGAGTATCACAGAGCTTGAACAGATGTAATGTGTTGCCTGATTAAACAAGAGTGCAACTCCACACACTGCCATGCTGGCCACCCAGACGCAAGCTGTGCCTGATGTAGAAAGCCATGTCCAAGCTGGAATCAAGGAACATGCTGCACCTTGTACAATCTGAATGGCAGTGAGCTATGCACATGAGGGACCTGAACTCCAGCACTGACATACATAGGACAAGCTGTACTGCATTATCCATAACACAGAAGCCACCCCCACGCATGAGTAAACTACCAGTACAGGTTATCCATAGAGTCACTCGTTGATTCTCCTCAACAGGAATCTTAATGAGTTGATGGGAGATGGTAGGTCTACCCTGGGTATCACTGTTATGTCACGGGTAGACAGAGGCACAGTATACTAAACATGACATATGTCATGGCAAACTACACTTACAATGTGTTGAAGGACAAACACACTCTCTGACTAGCATTAGAAATGGCCTAGGGCACATTGGTAGTGTTTGCCAATGTACACCTATGTTGTGGAATACACTACTGATGTTGGACGAGGCTGTTGTAAGTAGTTAATATCTGAACATAATGCAACATGGTCAGATGTGCACAACTGGACCCTAACCAGGCTGTTGTGCTCACTATGGAAATGTAAAGCAGTGATAGGACTAAAGCCCAGGATACTGTCCACCACAGTGAAAGTACTGAACCACTACACTATACAGTACTACCGTGTTAGGTCAGTATGAACGGATGTTGACAATTGTATGCAAAGTATCCCATGCAAACCCTGCAGGCACAGTATAATCCCTGTTGTGTTCACACAAAAGCATTTGTACAGTAACTACACAACATGACACAGAACACACAACCATAAACAGGAGATATTTGTTGAAGTTCACACTCATCCACAAATGTGATGGGCTGCAGAGTTCAACATATGGAAAGCTCACACTGGGCATGCTCACACACTTTGATAAATGAGACATCTTTTACACAACATGCCATGGGAAGGCTGAACTGGGCATGCTGACACACTTAGTCCAAATATCAGTTTAGCATTTTGCCACATATATCTGGTATATGTACGTGTTATTCCAGTAACCAACAACATTATAGCAATCTGAACAGTGCTCACACTTAAATGACTACAGAGACATACATGATATAGTGGATTTCCCCCATATGCAAACATCTTCCACAGATACACAAGTTGTTCATACAAACAGGAAATGTTATGGCAATAAAGACCTGCAAACACTGCTATCAGCACCAAATAATGTGCATCTGACAGTTAAACATATGGGTGTAGAGGCCAACACTAGGCTGTTTGCCCTAGGGAATGACAGCTTATCCAGAGTGTGTGTGTGTGGGTGATTGTGGTTGGTCTGTGTGCAAGTCTGTGTGAGGGAAATGTTCCTTTTAGCAACTGGGAAAACACACCACAGGATGCTCATTCCCCTTTCTAAACACTGATGATGTGAGCACCCTATAAGTATATCAGGAGAAAGGAAATCTTCCAGTCATCCGAATAGTGCGCTCTGCTAATGCATCCGTCTCTAGTGTCATAACATAATTAGGTAGGGGTTTGAAACCAGCAAGTGTGTGTGAAGGGGGGTTAGTGTGTGTGTGTGTATGAAAGGAACATCCCTTTTGGCAACTGTGAAAACACACCACAGGATGCCCATTCCCCTTTCTAAACACTGATGATGTCAGCACCCTATAAGTATATCAGGAGAAAGAAAATTTTCCAGTAATCTGAATAGCGTGCTCCACTAATGCGTCCATCTCTAGTGTCTTAACATAATTAGGTAGGAGTTTGAATCTAGCAAGTGTGTGTGAAGGGTGGTTAGTGTGTATGAAAGGAACATCCCTTTTGGCAACTGTGAAAACACACCACAGGATGCCCATTCCCCTTTCTAAACACTGATGATGTCAGCACCCTATAAGTATATCAGGAGAAAATAAATCTCCCAATAATGCGAATAGCGTGCTCTGCTAATGCGTTCGTCTCTAGTGTCATAACATAGTTAGGTAGCAGTTTGAATCCAGCAAGTGTGTATGAAAGGAACATCCCTTTTGGCAACTGTGAAAACACACCACAGGATACCCATTCCCCTTTCTAAACACTGATGATGTCAGCACCCTATAAGTATATCAGGAGAAAAGAAATCTCCCAGTAATGCAAATAGCGTGCTCTGCTAATGTATCCGTCTCTAGTGTCATAACATAGTTAGGTAGGGGTTTGAATCCAGCAAGTGTGTGTGAAGGGGGGGTTAATGTGTTTGTATGAAAGGAGCATCCCTTTTGGCAACTGGGAAAACACACTACAGGATGCACATACCCCTTTCTAAACAATAGCACAATTATATATGGCTTTTGATTCCAGACATGTCACGTGTGTTTTGCTCACACAGAATGCCCATGTGTGCGGTTTGTTTCTCACAATAATGCATGACATCGATTAAACCAGTTATGGCAATGCACACATGATGTATGTGTGTGCCAAATACACAGATGTACCTGTGACCTTCAATAGTTACCATGTGTGATGCCTGCCACATGTGAATACATGGTATTTGCACTGGGTAACATTATGACTGTGGTCTTCTGTGCAGGTGCTGCATGTGGGATGTGTATATACAGTGTGAGATGTAGATGCTATCAACCTAGTAGTGAGGGATACACACCTGGTCTGGGGCATATAGTCTACATGTTGTTGATGAACAGGTGCTGCATGTTTTCACCTGTTGTGGGAGTGGTAAGAAGTTGTTCCATAGCAATGCAGTGACTGCATGCTAAGAACCTTTCAGCTAGGGTGTTGTAGCTACAGTAATTCATTAGCATTCAGTAATATGTCAGCATTCCTGGTGAGGTTATGATGCCAACCAAGGTCAGGGTTCTACCAGCCTGTGCCACTTGCTCAATGAGCCCTTCCATGTTCCCTATCATGTATTCCAGTGAGGGACATCACACGTCAGCTGTAGTGGCATGGACAATGACTGAGTCATATGTGTCCATGCATCTGACTGACCTGTATGCTTGTGTTATGTGGTGGACCATAGTGCCCCATGAGCATATCACTGTGACCTTCACCTTGTCCAGCCTGGTGAGCATGACCTCACTGTACCGGACAATAAAAGTACCTAAGACAACTGCAGCAGGACTGTTGTATAGCTGTACAGATTGTGCTTGTTTGGCACACAGGATTTGTGTGCTATGTGTTATGCGTGCTGTGTTCAGGCCTAACGTATGCCTGTGTGCCAGCTGCAGAGATGTCTGCCACTCAGGCAGGATGCCATTCTTAGGCTCCACGAATGGCCCGGTGTGTTCCCGTGCTTGTATTGCTGTCAGTGTAGGTCTACATCAGACTGGTATTGCAGTCACTGTAGTATTTCATGCCACCTGACAGGTTATGCCAGTACTGGGTTCAGAGTGCTTAGTCCACAGTTTGGCTATGTGTTTCCATCTCATACATGTGTTGTACATCCATGGGTAGGGGATAGGGTTGACTGTGTACATGTGGCAGCTGTGACATTACTACATGACTCACATATTCCACAACTATACCATAGAGGTGACTGACAACTGACCTTTGCACATGCTACCATAGTATTGAGATTGCATTGGTGATTAACAGCACATAGGGCCAATGGTGAACAAGATACATAGGTTCATAGGTTCATACTAGGCTATCTGCCCTAGGGCATTTATAAACCTAGACAGAATGTGTGTGGCTTTCACCATGCATTGTAAATCTATCTTGCTATGCCCTTTTCCAAGGTTAGTATACTGTGCCTCTGTCTAACAGTGACACATAAGTGATACCCAGGGTAAACCTACAATGTCCCATCCAGTCATTAATATTCCTCTTGAAGACAGTCACTGAGTGACTCTGCCTAACCTGTATTGGGATACTATTCCAGAGTGAAGGGAGCCTCTGAGTTATGAATGTGTCCCTCCAGCATGTCCTATGTATATCACTCCTGAGGTTCAAGTCTTTCCAGCGTGTAGCTTGATGGGATTTGGATATTCTGAGGTGCAGCATGACCATTAAGTCAGGGTTTGACATGGCTTTATATGTCAGGCACAGATTGCCTATGAAGAGGCAGTATGCCACTGAGTAGAGCTGCTGTTTCTTTAACCAGTCAGTATGTGGCATATGTTTGAGCCCTTTGATCCTCTTGTTGAGGTACTTTTGTGGTCTTTCCAGTTACTGCAGGTGTCTGGTAAGGTGCATGCCGACAGGGGCATTGTAGTCAATCATGGGCATGATGAGGGATGAGTAAAGAGGCACAATGTTCCCCCCTGATCTACATGTTAATCCCTCCATGATGAGGTGGCCTATATAAAATGTTTTTCTAAACACTTTGGCCATGTGGTTGTCAAATGAGAGAATGGTATCAACTTGTGTGCCCCAAGGTCCATAATTCCTTCTTCTGTACTTAATGGATTAACACATATGTGGTACTTTGTGGTCACTTTGTTTTTGCTAAAGGGGATGACTATACACTTTTTGGCATTCAGCTTGAGGCCATGGCTGTGGCACAAGTCGTCTGTTTCTTAGAGGCCCTTTTGGAGGATGCATGTGTTGGCTGGAGAGTTGATTATGGCATCCAGTTTGCAGTCATCTGCGACTTGCTCAGCCACAGTCCTTCCATGTTGGCCTGTACCTCTGATAAATATATACTGAACAAGACAGATCCCAGGGCTGAGCCTTGTGGGACACCACTTGTAACTGCTTTTGAGGCTGACATGGCTCCAGCAATTCTAACCATCTGTGTTCTGCCCTTGAGCCACTGTGCAATATATGTAGTGACATAGGGGTTAATATGTACACTGGTGAGCTTCCCTAGAATGCACAAGTGGGGTATTGTATGAAAGGCTTATGCTAGGTCCAGGTAGGCTGTGTAGACCACCTTCCCCTTGACAGTGGCCTTGGTGACTGTTTCAAAGAAATCAAACAGGTTTGAGAGGCAGGATCTGCCATTAACAAAGCCAAACTGTGTATGATGCAGTGTCTGTAGGTCCCCAATATCTATATTTATGAGGTTCATGATGATCCTTGCCATAGCTTTGCAGACCAAGCTATTCAGACTTATGGGGCGATAGTGTCCTGGATCCATTAAGGCACCACCTAAATGTAGAGGGACCACTGTTGCTGTACGCCACTCTTTGGCCACATATCGTGTAAGGCTGGGATTGAACAGTAGTGTTATGTCTGGGTGTAGCTCTTCTTGAGTTCATGTAGGACACAGCCTGGGACACTGTCTGGTCCCATTGATGCAGTGTTTATTGCTTTGGAGAGGGCAGCTCTTACCTGAGCATCTGAGATGTCAGGGGGGACAGCACTCTGCTGGGAGAAATATTTTCCCTTTGGTGTGGAGGGGAGAAGTTAGCAGTGAACCTGTCCACTAGGATGTTGGCAATGTCTGTGTGTTTGGTGTTTCTTTTGACATCTTGGACTACCTCTGAGCATATCTGGGAATTACCACCCAGGTTCCTAACATAACTAAAGAAAGCCTTGTGATTATCCTCAGTGTCTTGTGGGATCTTCTCTCAAAGATGGCCTTAGACAATCTTATGAGTGCCTGTAGTTTTCTTCTAATACTCATCACTGATGCCTTCACATTTTGGGAGTTTGTTGTATCATTTAGTAGCTTCATCCTTCTATTGTATAGTTTGTTTATGGCTGGTGTCCACCACACAGGACATCTGCCTTTGGAGGATTGGGTCTTGCTTTTATTTGGGATTGCATGATCCATGCATTCCTGAAGGTGTCCATAGAATGCCTTTATACAGGTATCTGCAGTCTGGTCCATATTTTCAACAGGCCTGGGGGCTTTGAAGGTTTCCACATCATTTATGAGGAGTGTGAAGATGCTTTACATGAGTTATTAACTGTATTCTTCTGTGCAGGGGGGTGGCCTTGGGATGTGAATATCCAGTGAGATTAGTTTATGGTCTGATCTTACCAGTGAGGGATACACTTCTGGTCTGGAGCATAGAGTCCCCATGTTGGTGATGATCAGGTTCAGTATGTTTTCCCCTCTTGTGTGAGTGGTAACAAGTTGTTCCATAGCATTTTGGTATATAAATTCCAGTAATCTTTGGGCTAGGGTGTTGGAGCTACAGTCATGCTCCCAGTCTATGTTTGGGTAGTTTAACTCACCCAATATAATGGTGTATGGACAGACCTACATATTTCCAACTGTTTTCAGGAATGCCAAGTGTGGTTCTTGTGTTTGTGAGGGTGGTCTGTAGCAGGCTATAACCTGGAAGGCAGTTTTACCCTTTGTTACTTGCATATGGATAGTCTCTGATGTTTGGTGCTTTGCCACCAACCTGGAGGTGTGGTTATCTTGGATGAATATCAATACACCCCCTCCTTTTGTGGTTTTCTGCAAGTTTTGGGCCTGAAAAGCATGGTATGAGGTATAACTTGGTAGTGCTGGGGTGCTGTTGGTAGCCCTGAATCCGGTATCTGTTACTGCACAGATAGCGATGTTCTCCATGCTGAGGAATGTTTCGAGTGTGTGCATCATCAGGTTTAGAGTCCTGCAGTGGCATATATGACTGCTCACGTGGACAGATGCCAGGTAAGTCATATGCAAAGTGTCACAGGCAACGTACATGTGCACAGGAGAAACAGTGACATTCTGTCAAGTGAGACATGAACATACATATAGTAAGCTATGCAGATGTCACTAGGAGTCCACAGAAGCTGTGTAACTCTGCATGGCAGGTCAGATCAGTATTCCAGGGTAACTGCAAGGAAATATGCATGCAAACATAGCTACTGTAAGCTGGGCTGCATGTAGTCCATTGTACAACAAACAAGCTGTACCACTTTCAGTAGGTAACACTGCAAATGCTCACCAGCTGACATATGAATACCTATGTCAACAAAGGTGATACTTACCAGACCACGGACAGAAATGACATGGCCAGACACGCTGCATCCCACATGAACACATATCTCAAGCAACACAGACCTCACAAAGTCAGTGTTCTTAACAGGCACAGCCCATAAGGCCAAACACAATGTGTGACACACCTATAATAGGTGATGCCATAGTCAGACACACTAACATCCCGCTCTCCAGACTGAGCAAGGTGAGGGTCACATTTAGCTACCTGTCGGGTGATAGAATGTGCCACATAACACAAGCACTCAGGTCACTCCACAGCAAGTACAAGTATGAGGCAGTCATTGTCCATGCTGGTGTGAACAACCTGAGACGTACCTCCCTGGACCACATGGAAAGAGACACAGAGGAGCTCTTACATCACCTTCTCAAACTCAGGAATCCCACACAGCCTGCATGACGACACAGGAGAGTATAGATTTCTCTGCAAACACCATCATACTGGGTGACTTCAACTACCCAAACACAGACTGTGAACATTACTCAAGCCACAATACCCAAGCTCTAGGGTTCCCATAGTTCAGAAACTCTTTAGCTATGGAACAAGTAGTCAACATTCCCACAAGAGTGGAAAATATACTAGACCTGATCATCACAAACATGAGTACAAAATGCTCACCACTTGAAGTATATCCCTCATTGTTGCAATCGAACCATATACTAATCACACTGGAGTACTGGATCCCCCACATATGCAAACCTCAAACACATCTATGTGTGTGTGGGAAATGCCCCTATTAGCAACTGTGACAGTACACCACAGGATGCAGATTCCCCTTTTGAAACACTGATGATGTCAGCACTCTATAACTATATTACCTGAATTAAAGCTCCCCAGTAATTTGTATAGTGTGCTCTGCTAATGCGTCTGTCTCTAGTGTTATAACATAGTTAGGTAGGGGTTTGAATCCTGCAAAGGGAATGTATGTCAGTTAGTGTGAGTGGGATTTGCATGTGTGCATAATGCTGTGAGGGAAAAGTGCCTTTTGCCAACTGGGAGAACACACTACAGGGTGCACATCCTTCTTCCTAAACACAGATGATGTCAGCACCCTCTAAGTACAGCATTAGAAAGGGTTTCGCCCACTAGTGCAAATAGCACACTCTGCTAATGTGTCTGTCTCTAGTGTCATAACACAGTTCGGTAGGGGTTTGAATCTTGCAAATGGAAAGTGTGGGGTTAGTGTGTGTGTATGCACAATGCTGGGGGTGGGATGGGGCTACGCATTGCAGGGTGCACATTTCCCTTAACAAACAGTGATGTTGACAGCACCCTATACAAACAACATGACAACTGCCAGTACTCAGTATAGTGCTACATGCTACTATAACACGCACGTGTACCAAAACATAACTAGATAGTGTTTTGAAACCTGAATGTGGCAAGTGTGCGGATGTGGGATGTTTCTGTGTGTGCATTTCCATATGGAAAACATGTTGGATGTGGCAATCAGGGAACCACAGTACCTGATGCACATTACACTTTAAACTAATGAGGTTGCCTGCACCCTGTGAGTACAGGTAGAGAGGAGGAAATTGGTAGTAATCCAAATAGTGCACTTTTCAAATGTGTACCTGTCATGTGTCGACAGCTACTCATGTAGGGTAATAAATAATGGAAATGGCAGGTGAGCGTGTGCATGTGTGGGGGTAGCAGGGTGTGGGTAAATGCATGTGTGACAGAACAGATGCATATAGCTGAATCCACAATACAGCACATGATGCACATTCCCATAGTCAATGGTAGCATGTGATGGTGTGCAGCTGGTACACTTTGGTAAGTAGTATGGGTGCAGATAACAATTCAGGACATTCATACAGTTACTGCAGCAAGAATGCTGGGATATACACACAATCATAGTGGAACAGTGAACAGTTACCAACATGTTACTACTTATACACATCTATGTAGTCACCCTGTGCATCAGCAACGTGTTTACCTTTTCCTGCACTGATGTTGTAGTATGCAGGAGGTGGCACAGTGTCATCATATGCACAGGGTGTGGGTTAGGCATACCCAAGCCAGCCACTGGTACCACCAATTGACATGTGTGTGTATGTGTGTTTGTGAGGGCAGCAGTAAGGGTGGACCAGTGTTGGTGCAGTGTGTGTGTGTATGTGTTTGCCCTAGGTGTTAAATTTCTGCATGTGTGTAAGCACGCACACAGTCCCACATAATGGCTGCCATGTACAGGGTTTTGTGGACAGCCACAGACTGCACCTGTCAGGTCATCCAGATCAGTGTCTGTGGGCACGGACACGGTACCTGTGCCTGGCAGGGGTGCTATGGACCGTATCCGGTACTAACCCAGACTGGGTACTGTCATCGGAAGTGGGTGTGTGTTGACTGGACACAGTTCCCTGTTGGGACAGTCCAGAGCCACGTGCACGTGGTCTCCTGGGGCATCCTGATGACAGCACTAACCCAGCATTGCTGGGGCTGCTGCTGGCACTTGAGGTGCGTGAGTGGGCCTGTTGTCGTCGTCGGCGACTGCCAGCTGGTGCTGTTGCCGGCATACGGCCACGTCGACGCTGCAAACGCACACCATCGCCCTGGCCCATGAACATCTGGTTGTGGAGCAGCTGTTGTATGTCCCCACAACGTCTGTCAATGACATCTGTGAAATTATGAATAGCATTCGCAATGTCACGCATGCCATCTGTCATGGCTGTGCAACATGCTGTCAGCTCCCTAAGACCCTGTCTGGTGTACCTTTCCATATGCACCTGTGCCTGCATAACAGTCCGAAACATAGTGGAGGTTGACATACCTCCTTGGGCACGTCGGCCAGAGGCAGTACGGCCACGGATGCCCCCACGAGAACCTATGGGCGACTGTCTGCATAACCAGACACCTACAGCAACTGGAAAAGCCCCAACAGTACCTCATCAAGAGGATCAAAGGGCTCAAACAGATGTCATATGCTGCCCGGTTAAAGAAAATCCAGCTGGACTCAGTGGCATACTGCCTGTTCAGAGGCAATCTGTGTCTGACGTATACAGCCGTGTCCAACCCAGAAGTAATGGACATGCTGCACCTCAGGAAATCAAAATCCCATACGGCCACACGCTCAAGAGACCTGACCCTTAGCACTGAAATAAATAGGACATGCTGGAGGGACAGATTCATAACCCAGAGGCTCCCTTCACTCTGTAATGAACTCACAGTACAGGTTAGGCAGAGTCCCTCATTGACTCTCTTCCATTGGAATCTGGATGAGTGGATGGGAGATCATAGTTGTACCCCGGGTATCACTTCTATGTCACTGTTAGACAGAGGCACAGTATACTAACCTCGGAAAAGGGCATAGCAAAATAAATTTTAATTGGGTGGCAAAAGACAAACACATTCTGGCTAGGCTTATCAATGCCCTAGGGCAAATAGCCTAGTATGAACCTATGAACCTATGTGTACTGCTATACTACTTCTGGCATATGTTGCATGTGTGTGTGTTGTGGGGAATGCGCAGGTAATGGCCAGATATTTCTGCATAGGCAACACTTCTGAAACACTCTGGGTGTTCATCCCAACATACTGTATGTGTGTTGCCATCCAACACTGTGATGTGGACACACATTACTCAGCCTGGATATACATATCCCAACATCACCACAAGCACAGTACACTACCTTGCTATGTATGTATGTAATTACACAGTTATTCACTAGTTAGGACTGTGATGCTATTCATGCAGCCCACTGGGCCAGTGGAAGCCACAACACACACTGCTGGCCCCTTTGCAAAAGCTTACCACAGACATCCCACATAGTGCATGTAATGTGCACACACATATCTAACCCAGACCGTATGCACACCACTTATTTATCCTGTCCAGTGGACTACAGATACAGGCACATTGTATAACAATAGCAGGAGGCTACTGCAGCACAGAGCAGATTCACATGAAGGCAAGGCATCTGTGGTCAGCAGTGGTAAGATGCTTCACATTCACCAGATGCACAGATATTGGCAACATTGTTGCAGACAGTTTAGGCGCAGGTATCCCCCCCCATTCTCCTACACAAGTGGAATTAGTTATCACAGATGAATGTAACCTCCCTATCATCTCACATGTCCAGGTGAGGGCCACCCTCAACATTGCAGAACACACAGCATCACTGTTACAAAATGGTATCCCTGGATGTGTGATACGTTCACCCCTAGAGGACATAGAACCACATTACAGACTGATATTAAACCCTGGCCATACTACAGGATATGTACCTGATCAGTGCCATACATACACAGTGGTCCCACACCAATGAGGAGGAACCTCTACTGACCCTGGGAACTACTGCATCATATGCATAACTGGCCTTGTGTTCTAAGCTATGGAAGTTTTAAGTATGGAAGACATGTACAGCAATATTACATATGTATATATATCTGGACTATGTACACACAACCTATCTCATGGACATAGCTATAGATAGCGAACTATGATACATTTGGAGGTTTCACAGTAAACACAGTATTAACCTGCTACTTTGCATTACCTGTGTTTGTGTCAGCTGTTGCTGTGTCACTGGTGCTAATTGCTGTTTGCTGCTGCTGCTGGTTTTGTTGCTGTGATGATGCAGTTTTTTTTCTTTATCACTGCCTTTATTGCTTTATTTCTTTCTTTTTCTCTCTCTCTCTCTCTCTTTCTCTGTCAGTTTGGTGCAATGAATGTATTGCATGTGTGGAGTGTTAGTACTGGATGCTTTTGTAGGTATCTGCATAGGTCCATGTGATGGCCTCTGCACCAATTGTAAGGCAGCATTTGCTAATTGCATGCAACCAGTTGTGTACTGATTGCATGTCTCACTGTGATTTCAGGACAGTGCTATAAAAGGGTATGTGAGATAGGCGTTGCCCTTTCAGATTGTAAGGGCGTGGACCATGCTGGTATGCTGTCGACAGTGTTCTGTGAGTGTGAAGGTTAGTAAGTCTCTCATGATTCATGCTGTGTTGTAAATTCAGGTTGCTGCATTTCTCTCACCTGTTTCCTGTAGTAAGTGTGTATGCATACTGACACCTACAACTATATTTCCATATGTATTAATATATATATATATATATATATATATATATATATATATATATATATAGATGTGTGTACATATACATACTTTCATATATGTACATTAGCTTACATTATTAAGTACAAGATAACAATTAGCAGGGCTGTTTCTGTTAACACTAAACTAGTATGGGAATCCAGTAATTAGGACAGTAAAAGTCTACCTGACATGCTTTGGGTAGTACACATAGGTTCATAGGTTCATAGGTTCATAGGTTTATACTAGGCTATCTGCCCTAAGGCATTTATAAGCCTAGCCCAAATTATTGTGGCTTACGCCAACCTTATATGAAAAAAATACTGTGCCCATTAGTTTGTTGTGCCTCTGTCCAGCAGTGACCCAGAGATGATTCCCGGGGTAAACCTACGATCTCCCATCCACAGGTCTAGATTTCTCTTGAACAGAGTCAGCGAGGTGCTCTGCCTCACATGGACCGGGATTTTATTCCACAGCATAGGGAGTCTCTGAGTGATAAATCTATCCCTCCAGCACGTCCTATTTATATCCGTGCTAAGGTTTAAGTCGCTTGCTCTAGTGGTTTTGGTGGATTTGGATTTTTGAGGTGGAGCATGTCCATTAATTCGGGTTGGACATGGCCTTGTATGTCAGGCACATGTCACCTCTGAGCAGACGGTATGCGACTGAATAGAGCTGGAGTTTCTTCAATCTGGCAGCATATGACAGATTTTGGAGTCCTTTATCCTTTTGGTGAGGAACTTTGGGGTCTCCAATTGCTGCAGATGTCGGGTGAGATACATCCCGAATGGGGCATTGTACTCGATCATTGGTCTGATAAGTGAAGAGTACAGGGGAACAATGACCTCACTAGATCTGGATGTGAATCCTTCATGATCAGGTGGGCAATGTAGAAGGTCTTTCTAACCACTTTAGCAATGTGAGTGTCAAAAGAAAGGCCACTGTCAACCTGGGTCCCCAGGTCCCTGATAACCTCTTCTGTGCTTAGTGGATTGCCACCTATATGGTAGCTTGGGGTTACCTTGTTTTTCCAAGGGTATGACTATACATTTTTGGCGTTTAACTTCAGGCCATGGCTCTGGCACCAGCTATCTGTTTCCGTGAGTCCCTTCTGAAGGATATCAGTGTCCGATGCACTTTCCACTATGGCCCAGTTTGCAGTCATCTGCAAACTTTGTCAGCAAAGTCCTCCCATGTTGGCCTGTACTTCTGAGAAGTAGATGCCAAACAATAGGGGCCAAGGACCGAGCCCTGTGGGACACCACTTGTGACCGGCTTGGAGTCTGACACAGCGCCAGCAACTCTAACCCTGTGGGTTCTGTCCTTAAGCCAGTTTGCAACCCATCTTGTGACATATGGGTTTACATTTAAGCTGGTAGTTTTTCTACAATACCCGAGTGGGGTATTGTGTGAAAGCCTTTGCAAGGTCAAGGTAGGCTGTATGGACTGCCTTTCCTCATCAATGGCCTTGGTGACTATTTCAAGAAGTCGACCAAGTTCAAAAGGCATGATCTTCCCTTGACAAAGCCAAACTGGGTCGGGTCCTATGTCTGCAAGTCCCCTATATCTTTGTTTATGAGCTCCATTATGATCCTCTCCATAGCTTTGCAGACTAGACTTGTTAAGCTTATGGGGTGGTAATTACCAGGGTCCGTAGAGGCGCCACCTTTGTGGAGTGGGACCACAGTTGCCGTACGCCACTCCTTGGGCACGTATCCTGTGGTAAGGCTGAGATTAAACAGCTGCCTTATGTGCGGGTTTAATTCCTCATTTAGCTCGTGTAGCACACAGCCGGGACACCATCCGGTCCCATTGATGCTGTGTTTTTAGCTTTAGAGAGCAGCTTTCACCTGCGCATTTGAGATGTCCGGGAGGCTACACTCGGCTGGGATAGTTATCTCTCCTTTAGGGGAGAGGGGTGAAGTTTGCACTGAACCTGTCTGCCAGTATGTTGGCAATGTCTGTGGGTTCAGTGATTTTTGTATCATTTTGGACTAATTCTGAGCATATCTGTGAGTTTCCACCCAGGTTCCTAACATAGCTGAAAAAGGCCTTATGATTGTCCTTTGAATCCATGGCAATTTTTCTCTCAAAATTGGCCTTAGTTGATTTTATGAGTGCTCGTAATTTTTTACTAATAATGATCAGGGGTGACTTCCCTTTTATGGATTTTGTTCTATCATGTAATAGCTTTCTCCTCTTATTGTAAAGTTTGTTAATGGCTGGGGCCTTTATCTTCATTCCTACTATTACATGTTCTACTTATTTTAGCACTATATTCCTGTATGAGAGTCATGGCTTAGTGGTAGGTCATACAGACTAGTGTTACAATGGTCTTGTGGTAGGGCCTAATAGTATGCTTTTATTTTGCTTTCAAATTGAGTACAGGGCCTGTCAATCAAAGTGCTGAAGGCACCTTTAAGCAGTTAAAAGGGTTAGTAAGTCTCACAGGAGTCAGGCTGTGTTGCAGATTCTCGTTGCTGCATTTATCTTCACTGTTTCCTGTAGTGAGTGTGTATGAATACTGACACCTACCACTATCTTTCATATGTATTAATATATATATATATATATATATATATATATATATATATATATATATATATATATGTATGTGTACATATACATACTTTCATATATGTACATTACCTTACATTATTATGTACAAGCTAACAATTAGCAGGGCTGTTTCTGTTAACACTAAACTAGTATGGGAATCCAGTAGTTCGGGCATTAAAAATCTACCTGACATGCTTTGGGTAGTACACATCCTATATTGCCTTTATATTGATTCCTACTATTACATGTTATATTTATTTTAGTACTATGTTCTTGTATGAGAGTCATGGCTTAGTGGTAGGTCATGCAGACTAGTGTTACCAAGGTCCTGGATTTGAGACTGACAGTGGGAATTTATTTTTCTTTCGAAATGAGTACAGGACCTGTCAATCAAAAGTGCCAAAGGCACTTTTAAGCACTTAAAACCAGGTCTGTGCTCGTTTGCACGGAGCTCACGCATGCGCACTGGCGTTTAGCTCCGCTCACACAAGCGCACACCCGCGCTATTTTCTTTGAAAGAAAAGAAAAAGGGGTGACAGGAAAGTGGTGAAAAAGGGGTCACAAAGAGGGTAAGACAGTAGGGAAACAAGCTTGGGATTTGCAGGAAGGATGTAGGTGAGGCCCATAGCTGCCCATGTCTTTCTCAGCAACAGCTTTGCATTTGTATGTAATTTGGTGTGACATTTGAAACCTTCCACCCCTGAGAGAGGTGTCAGGACAACATTAATACCTGTTGTACAGCCAATTGTAATTAACAGTTTCAATGTCCAGCGGACATGTGTGCAACATGGACAGCTATGTATGGGGCGTAATTTTTTTGTGGGTACAGAGTGCCTTTTTTTTTTTTTAATCATGTGAGAGTGGTATGTCAGGTGAAGGTAGTCAGTATAGCTGGGGAGGTAGGTTGGGTAGGTTAACAGACAAGACAGACAAGATGCATACAGGGGCGGTGTATGACACATGTGGGGGGGTTACACAATTGACGGGGACAGAGGTTGGGATATCCAGGGCACATGAGCCCACAGATGGCAACAGTGGAACTGATATCCCCACCCATAGGCAGTTGCCACTGTTCCTTCACAGCCCAGGACGGGGCTGTGCTGGGGGCTGTGCAGGCGGGACAACGGGCATGCCCGTAAGCTGTGCCACCCGGGCCTCAAGCTGGCGTAGGGGCCCAAGAACAGAGTCTTGAATCTCCCTTCGCACCACAGACCGGACACCTTGGAGGGTGAGTGGACGGTCTCCTCTGGCCACGCTTGCAGAGGGGGGACAGGCCCCATCCCCTGCAGTGCTTCCACCCGAAGGTGGCACAGGGCCACCGGAGGAGGGTCCAGCCTGGGCAGTAGTGCCAGGTGCAATCGCCAGATGAGGTGGGAGAGGTGGGTCCGCTGGGACCCGCCTTCCCAAGCATTCTAGGTTTGTGAGTATGTTATGTTAGTTTGGGTTAGTAGCATATTATTCCATTCAAATTAGTTGTAACAGCATGCATTGGTATTCCCATTAAACAAACACCCAGATATTAACACCATTGAACAACAGGCATATCAATATCACATGCATTATTTGAACAGAAATACACAATCAAACAACATGCAGGGTTGATTAATGGCAACAGGCCATCAGGTTTGCAGGTATGAGCAGGGCACATGCAACAACGGACATGCATATATTTTTGAAACGACAGGACAAATGTCCATGGTTAATGAAATGTTCACATACCAATATTTAGTGAGTTTTTTAATTTGCAATTATAGGGTGGGGTGGAGAAAGAAAATGATGACACATTCATAAATTATACATTAATATATATTTGTAATAGAAACACAATTAACTTGTGGGTGATAGTTTCCAAATGATTTTTAAATGACTGTCATGCTAGACCTGTTACAGATACATCACTATCCTAGTTATTTTGAATTTGATCAGATACATCATCCTGCTACACTTTGATGACAGGGCAGGGGACAACTATGGATGTTTAGTATGTCAGACAATCATTCATTCTATCTGAAAATTGTTGACTGTCATCACCATATACAGATTTTGGCTTAAACATTCAAGATTCAGACACACTGAAATCAGTTTGGGATGTTAATTTTTAATTCCCACATGCATTTAGTTCTGTAGAACCACACTGAGGCTTATATATTCAGGAGTTATTACTACTTTATTTATTGATACATGACCCTTTCTGTCACTCTCACACATCCTGCTATTTCACAGTTCAGGTTGGTACTTCTGGGCTTTGTTCACATATTAGACCTGTGGTGATTCAAACACTTTCCAGCAGCCTCACTTCTGTCATAATTCAGCATTTCAACAGGGGATATATCTCACATGTGATTAACTCAGCTTCTGAAGCTGTACTCTTGAGACTACTGCAGGTTATACTACATTTAATTAATGGTGGGACATCTGTATTACAGAACTATTTATTTCTATCAATTATATTTCCAGTTTCACTTGCATACTGATGAACTTGTTGCAGCCATACCTGCAGACTTTCACTTGTTGCTTGCACATTCTATTACTTTTAATCAATACACTGCAGTGTTCTGCTACGTGCTACACTATAATATTTATTTACAAGTACTAGGTGGGGTTACTAACCTGCATGGTGGTGCAGCCGCACCAGCCTGCGGTCATGTGCCCTGCAATTCGCAGAGCGGACACCTGCAGCTGTAATACAAAATAAGTAATATTGGAATACACATCTCCATGGTATCAGCTAGTTGAATTCCTTACATACATAAGTAAAATGTAACTTACTCAGTAGTGTTTTGTTGGGCATATCCCGGGCCTCCTGGATTCATTGGGTCAACTGGTCTTCTTTATGTCGCGTCAGGTCCGCATGGTGGTGACGGACCTGTTCAACAGTACGTGGAATCCCAGTAGCACTAGTGAGATCATGAGCCAACTGGTCCCATGCCTCCGCCCTGTATGCTCCCCATGAGACCTGGCCCTGCATGAGTTGGGCCTCATGATGGTGAACTAGGAGCCAGACCATGTATCTGGACTCCTCAACGCCCCACCGCTGTGCTCAAAAGCAACGTCCCTCCCCTACTCCACTCATTCTGCCTGCATTTCTATTCTACAATCGTTTATGTTGTGTATTCCCGCCTATGGGGCTTATATATGCCGATTTTCCCACACATTTCTATGATTGGCCATTTTGGAATTGTATCTACTTCACAGACACTGCTTTATCATGCTCCATTTTGGATTACATCCTATATATATGCTATTTCTGCATTTCTAAGTACTACTGTCATGGCTTAGTGGTTTAGTACCTTGATTCTAGTGCATAGTATCCTGCGTTCGAATCTGACCACTGATTTTTAATTTTTATGACTGTCTAGAAATGAGTACAGGACCTGTCAATCAAACATGCCAAAGGCACTTTTAAGCACTTAAAACCAGGTCTGCGCTCGTTTGTGCGGAGCTAACGCATGCGCACCGGCGGTTAGCTTGTGGGCGTGGCGCGCACCTCCGCGCAAACGGTGTGCACTGGGTTAAACCTTAATTGGCTAGTAACACACATGTTAAGCTAAGCACAGCTAGTTGCACACAGTTTGAGCCTGTTAAACCAGTGCTTAGCTACGGGCAAGCAATTTGCAGCCTTTGAAACACTACTCAGCTATGGGCACTCTGTCTCACAGCAGCTTAGCTATCAGTACATTTCTAAATATTTTTATTATTGTATTACTTGAAAATATATGCTCCTTTACAAAAGGAAATACTTTTACATTTGTACAATACTGTCAGGGGCCTTTTTAGTGCTTATTTACAAAAAAAAAAAAAAAGGTTGTTGTGTGGGCTCGAACCTTGCCTGCCTGCTCTTAAGCCGACAACTCTACTGCTATGCTATTACTTCTTGGCTTACTTTGCATATTTAGTTCTTATATCCTTTTCCCCACTGATTGCTAACTGTAGTTGCGCTAGTAGCACACCCGCGCACACGAGCGCACGCAGTAGCAAACATTTACGGGGTTTTAAAAAAAATAAAACAGTTTTCATTTTCATTTTATAACATCTGTTCACTTTTTACATTGCTGGTCTGTGGGGACATGTATTGTGTAGTGTGTTTATTCACATTTCCATGGCCTCTCGCGTGGCTGTTTACTTTCTGCCATTCTAGACTTCCGGGGGCGTGTCTGCTTGCAGGGCTTAGCCTGCGGACATGCCCCCTACTGTCTTACACGGACCGTGTAAGAGTTACAGTGTGATTCAGCATGCCTCATGCACCTCATGCATATGCATGACATGCTGACATCACACCGTTTAACTGCAGCCTCCGTGTAAGAGTTATAACTCTTACACGGAGGCTTCCTGAATTTGGCCCAAAGTGTATACAATTTTTAAACATGACAATAAGGATATTTAATTTAAAATGCATTTGAATATGTATGATGGACACAATAGTTTTGTTACAGTCATCATGACTTTTTACTTATCCTAAGTATGCGTTTAGGATAGTATGTCTTATGAAGTATGTATATAATATACTCCCAACTTGTACTACTCAGGGCATGGAACTCCATCCATCTGAAATATATTTACAAACAGAAATACTGTCTTTTAAATAGGAATGCATTCCCACTACTACTTAAAATATCACAAATGCAGGCCTCTCTGAAATATATCTCCATTTATTTTAAAATTACTATAACTCTAATTACTGTACTTAAAAGGGAGTTCTCCTGTAGCAATAAGAATTAATAAGCTAAGTTTCAGTTTTTGCAGTCTTTATCCTATGGGTTCAATTTCCAGGTTGCAAAACATAATTTTAACAGTGTGCAACTTTCAAAATCCTATGGTACTTTTCCGTTAACGGGGCAGCGGTCATTGCCAAACATAAATGTTGCCATGAAATGTACACACAGAAGGAACGTAAATGTTGTCCTGATGACATGTTCACATTTTTGACACAGGTTCCTATCTTTTCAAAAAGGAGTGTGTCCCCATTTTCACTGCACTTTCTCACCACGTGTCCCTAATTTTCAAAGGCCTTGGCCCCCATTTGCATTAACAGCAAAGTACCAAAGGTTTTCAGCCCAAAATCAAGTGAAGCATAAATGTTTATCTGTGTGAGATTTTTCAGTGGTGTTCCTATACATAAAACACCTATATGACTAACTTAATTAAGTAAACCTGAAAATTGTTTTCAGGGGATAGTGCAGTAGCATGAGGGCGGATCCTTTACATCTGATTTTAATTTTATATGAATGAAATATATAAACAGCCATATACATAATTGAGTGTGTAAAGATAAAAATTAAACCATTACAAATTGTACAGCAACATGTTTGAAAAGGAATTGAGATCCCTAAAACACCTCCAGTTAGTTGACTGTAGTAAGTGTCTGTTAAGGTGGGACTTTTTTTTTTCCCAGCATTTGTAATGCTAACAAAGTGCTCCCTGGCAAACAGTTGAGCTTGCATTCATTCCACTAACAGAGAAGAACTGAAGGCTTCATGTTCAGTTTTCTAAGGAACTCTGCAAAAAGACAGAGAAATAAACAAAAACAGTAAGACATGCAGAAAGAAGTTTTGCATTTCTTTTAATGTTCAGCCATTTCTCGGCAAGTGTTGCATCCATTTATGAGTTTCATTGGTTCTTTCTGTTAGCAGAACATGGTTAGAGAAGAAAGGCAAAAGAAAAACCCCACAGCAGGACTGTGAAATAAGGATTACTGACATGGCAGATAATGAATAGCTGTCCGACAAGGAAGACAACATTAAGACCAGCCCCCAAAAAGCTGTTTCCCCATTAACAGAAAAGTACCAATCCTATTTATCCATCCAAACACCAAGGATTACAAGCCAAGCCATTAAGCATTTCATTGTCAAACACTGCAACATGTGTCAACAGGTCCAAGATCACACATGGCAAATCTCACTGCCATGTTTCACACCATTACTGCTATTTAATGTAAGTACTGCCAATGTGTCTGCCAATAAGTCTATATACTTGCAATTGCGCAAATGCAGTTGGCAAGGCTACGTGTCCTTGTACACAACCTGTTACACACAGGATCTGAATTAGGTGCTAATTCACTCATAGGCAGTTAGCTTGACTTCTGCAGATATGGTTGGCAACAGAGATAATGGTGCTAACTTTACAGCTAAAAAGCAGGCTGTTCAGGAGTCCATGATATTTGTGGTACTCTTCATGAAGTGCTACAGCAATAGACTGCTGGAGGGGGATTATAGCAGTTCTCAGAATGAGGCTGAGACTCAGAATAGCTTGGTCAAGGCTGTGTCCAGTGAAACTGGCATTCCATGTGCTGAGGAACAATGTCGTCACCACTATAGTGACTGGAAAAAGTGCAAGCAGGACCTCCTAAGTTGATAGAAGGATGAATTTAAGACTGCATTCACCCCCTCATTTGTGTAAGTATACTGACCCATCAACAGTCAATAAAATAGCATGCATTAGACAGCCAAGAGAATTATTCATTATGCTTTAATGTGTTCTTTGACTTTTCACTACTGTATGCCTGCAGAAGAAAATAGCAGCAAACCATGAGATGCACTAGTAGAGACTAACTCACTTCAGAGTGGCACATTGTAGGTATGCTTCAGGTCCAAATGCAAGCCAGATAATAATTTTCAGTCCCTCACCCCTAACACCTTGAGCAGAAATATCTCAACCTTGATATCAAGCATACATGCCTTATTCAATAGCTCTTCCTGTTTGCTTTAGTCAATGAGAAAGCCAGCTAAAATGCATGTGGGGTTCAGTACCTAGAAGCAGCAATTAGGTTTTATTAGAAAATACTGTTTATAAAATATTAACAGACTGTCAGAAACAATTCAGTTATGCTGAGTGCAATTATTACATCTACTTCTTCTTGTTTCGGCTGCTCCCAATAGGGGTCACCATAGCGGAACATTGGTCTGTAGAAAGAGTGGCAGTAGAGTTTTACTATGTTGAGCTGCCAGCCCAGTGCCCAACCTTCCTGAGAAGGCACGCACATGCACACACTCACACATAGGGCCAATTTGGAGTGCCCATTCCACTTGCACCATGTCTTTGAATATCCTATACAACATAGGGAATTAAGGCTTCTATTTTTATATATTAGCAGTGAGATTTATTTATTTTTTTATACATTAATACTTCCCCATCATATCTGGATGTGGCAAAGGTGTACAATAGTTAAATATCATATATATTTATGTACTGAAAAAAATACTTAAAAAATAAAATAATGTGACATACCATGGATCTAATACTCTCTATTTTTTGTCTCCCCTACACTATCTATCTCCTTTTAAAAATCGTTTCTTAAAATTCTGCTGTGTGCCTACCTTGCTGCTGAAAAGAAAATGACCAACAGCACAGAGATGTAGAGTGACCACTGTAACTTGGCCAGCCTTACCTCCATAGGTGGCAGCACAAACACCCAGCACTTCAGATGCACAGCTTCTCATCATTGCCTCCCTAACTCTGCCATACCTGCTTCTCCTGCATCAGATAGCTCTTCCCCACCTGTGGGTGTAGTGGTACCCTCCGGGAGCAGTACAAATAGAGGTGGCAATTTTGTCATCTGGCAGGAGCTGACAGAGCTGCTGGATGATGTAATGGAGAGGGGCCTCAGATCATGAATTGGTAGGGCTGAACAGGTCCTGTGTCAAATTGCTATACTGATTTCACATCCTATTGTGACTCAGGCAACTGACACATGAGACAATGATGACAGTTCTGAATGTGAGAACTAGATTCTCATTGTTATCAAGATGTATGTGAGTGCACCTCTGATGTCACCTTCCTATTCCCAGTCGTGGTGTCCCCAACCTTTTGTCTGCATCACCATCCCTGTCTGTCTTGTATGTCTACACCTGCTATTAAACCTACCCTACCAATCTGACCCAAACATTCCTAAGCCCCTTCCACAACATTCCTCTCTCGTTAGAAAAATTCAGAAAATGGGTACCTGTCACACAAAAAAAGTATGCTCCATACATAGCTCTCCACCTCACCTATATGTCTTCTTGAAACATTTCATTTGATCCAATTGGCTATACAACATTATTCTGTTGTTTTTAGTCATCCCTGGTGTGCTGACTGTCCAAAGTCATGAAATTCATTGTGTAGTTCTATGTTGATGTTCTGAAGAAGTGGAACGCTATGATGCAACCACCCTCCTGTAGATTCCTGTATTCTTTCTCCATGTCCTACCCTCTGATTGCCCTATTTGCACCATTGTTCTATTAACCCCCTTTTCACATGTTTAATCTGGTCAAAAAATAGAATCACATATAACACACATGGGCAAAAAAATGGCCCAAGGAAAAGCCTTCACTTTTTGTCCTCAGCATTTGCCACTAAGTAGTGGTGAATGCTATTGAACTTCCTATGGAAAAAGCTAAAAATTTAAACTTTCTGCATCAATAGTTTGGTTACTTTCATGCAACATGCTTAAATCTGATGGACTACAGGAATACAGAGTAAAGGCAGTATGTCAAATCTATAGACAGATTTTTGTCTGATTTCAGTGGTTCTCATCTAGGCATTATTTGTTACTGACTGGTTTCAGTACATTATTTTATGTGAAGCTGATGTCTACATATTGTTATGAGCCATTTTCCTACTATTGTCATAAGCTATTTTGTCTCTGACTGCCTCTCACCCATCTATGCATATTCTCCCTTCTGTGTCATTAGTCCTCCCCCTCTGCATTTGCTCAATGTCTGGCACCAAGAACCAACTGCAACTCAGGCTAAATGGAAGTGCACAGCTTATTGCAAACTCTTGTGAGTTTTTCTTTTTTTTTGCCTCCAGCCACATTACTCTGGTGCCCTTCATGCTTCTGTGAATAGCTATGTATAGTCAGGTTAATCTACTAGTCAACAAACTGAGGAGTTGAATGTACAGTTTGCAGTTGTCAAGGGGTTAATGAAGAGTAACACATATATTCTGATATTCTACAATCTGCTGTCACATGGACAATCTGTGAAGCATGACGTCCTACATGATGTGTTTAGATAATACTCAGGTCTGCATGTTTTTCATGAAATGCTCTCATGGTTCAAATTCTGAAGTATGTAAAACAGGTTTTGAATGGTTAGTATGAGTCCTGTGGGAATAAGTGCTGGCCGCACCCTTCCTGAACAAATCATTATCCTACTGTTATATTAATGTGCTGCTCCCTATTGTGAAGCCTGTTTGCACTGATCTTGTCTGAATAATTTTGGTGATAACGTAAAGAGTAACAAATCACAAATATGTGCAGAAATGAAACATGGAGTAATGTGTTATTATGTCTGTATTGTGTATACCTGCCACTAACTGTCCACTTCTTCCTACCACTTTTGTGTCATTCAGCAAATCTGTTTGATTCCAAAATGTTTCTATAAGTCATGTTTCCAAAGGCAATAAAATGTATTGCCCCTCATGTGTTTCATAACACATCTGTAGCATTCATGTAAGGATTGGCTAAATACAACTGTTACGACAAATGAGTAAATCATGACACATAAAACATGACCATAACACATATCTGTTTTGTATTCCAGCAGATTCACATATGGTGTATGTGTATACTCATTACTGGCCTGAAGGTCAACAGAGCTCCATAAATAACTGCTAATTCCCATTCATAGATCAATAGTTCAGGATGTCATTATACGTGCAATAATACTTTGCCATCAGCAGTACAAGGGAGGTTACCAGCAATGCTGATTGCAGATAGTGCAAAAAAATTTTACAAGAAATAATTCTTTGTTCATGTTGCACAAAGTTTGTATGCTTGTATTGAATTTTGGCAACATGTTAAGAGAGACTGGATAAGCAATTCACAAAGAAACAATGGGAGGATGTATGTATGTTTCCCAAATATGCAATAAAATCTAGATGATATAGGATTTCTGTTTGGAAATATTTTATATAGATACTTTTATACACCAAGTACATTCCAAAGAATTTTTTTCCTCAGGTAGACAGCTAATGTTGGAGGTGTGATGGGGAAGAAAGAGGTACTTGGGACCATATTTTCTAGGAGTGCGATGGGTTGGTGGACTTTAAGGGTTTCTTGCATGGTGCACTGTCAGAGATGCTAGGTGGCTGGATTGCTATGATAAGGGAGATGATTTTTCTGAGCTATGATACAGAATCGGAATTTCTTGAACATAGTAAGGCCTTGCTGAGTATAATGATTGTGACTGCCAAAAAAACAATTACTAGAAAATGGAAATCAAAATCTAAACCAACTATACTAGAAGTAGTGAATATTGTAACAGAGATAAAACAACTGGAAATGGGATCTTTAGAAAGGGTAGGACAAATTACATAGAAAAAATGGGAATTGTTTAAACAATACATACAGGGGAGGAATGAAGTTTAAAAGAAGGCAGGACTTAAACGAGGTATGTAATGTCTGACTGAAAATGATTGGGTAGATTATAAGTAAATTATCATGTTTGCAACTGGGAGTGTGTCAGTATGGTTTGTGATGTAAAATGTTTGCAACTAGGATTGTGTTAGTGTGGTTCATTTTCATTTATATGAATGTATAATTTCTTATGTTATAAGTGATGGCTTAATAAAGATGTTTCTTGTATAAAAAAATGGACAGGAATTGAATAATTTATGTAATGTTGCTTAGGTTATATGATATATAGCAATATATGTGAAGTATAATGTTTGTTAATGTTAATTTAATACAATTTGATTACTTTTGTATAAATGTAAATTTGCCTGTCACAAGTGATGTCAATAAAGGTGTTAAAAAACAAGTTATCTTCATTTGAGAGTGATGAATAAACTGAACAAGCAAACCAACGAAAAACTGCTGAAAACAAAAAAAAACTCAAAGTGGAAAAATAGATATATACAGAGACCTGAAGAAGTTTGGCAATGTTTTAACAAAAGCGCTTATAATAACATTTTGATTTGAGAGTGATGTTGACTTGGTTAATTCAGTCTGTTAATGTTTGTCTGCATTCCAGTGGTTACACTTGCAACTGTGTTAACCTATTCAAACATAATCCATCCCTGTAAATCTGCAGAGCACTGCCTCATTTAGGAAGTCTCTGTTTGTCTTGTCAATGTACATTCTGCAAGTGTGAGACAATACAAGTGTGCAGCCATCCCAGAATGAAGTGGCAGGAATGCTTGATTCATAATCCATGGGTTTACAATTGTGAATGTCATGGGCATACCATACTGTGAAATAAATACATGTCCTTTCATAGTAATGCAATGTAAATGAAGGACAGTATATAACTCTAAGTAGAGAAGTATGTCATTATATGGAACAATCATAGGGCTGTTGTGCTGCCCTGTGCACACATATGCATTTGTCTCAAAACCTGTGATGCTCAGTATCATCTTTTCCAAACACTGAATTTTTGCTAATTACAGCTGTGATTTTTCAAATCATTAAATTCTGTTTTTTCCTGTAGCACTTGTGAATAATACTGTGCTTCCCAGATTGTCAAGCTAGATGGATAGGATGTTCAATTCTCAATGTGGAAAACTAGTCTGTGTGTGTGTGTGTGTGTGTGTGTGTGTGTGTGTGTGTGTGTGTGTGTGTGTGTGTGTGTGTGTGTGTGTGTGTGTGTGTCTGGGGGAGTATGATGCCAGGTAAGTAATGCTTTAATGTTAAAGGTGCTGTGTCCACTCCCCCTGAGAAGAATGCACTTAACTTTGCACACAGCACCATCTGCACTTTATCCCACTTTTAGCAGAAACATCTTCTCTGCAACACCATGAAGAAGTCATTCTGTTAAAAGTGCACTCTGTCCCCTTTAAAGTTAGACTTATTTTGTGGCACTTGCAAATAAAGCTGTGCTGTCTAAATTGTGTAACAAGATAGGTAAGAGATTTGATTCTCAATATGGGAAACTTGTGTGCATGTGTGTGTGTGTGATGAGAGGGTGTGTAGAGTCAGGTGTGCATGTCCTCAAAGACAGCTGTTTTCAATCAACGTCCACACCAAAGAAACACCTTAAAGTGCTAGATGACCCTGCCATCCTCTTATCCCACCTTTCACATCTTCTCTGCAACACACAGATGAGGCCATTTTTTTCTAAAGTGCACTGTATGGAAGTCAGGCTTCTCCTCTGGCTCTTGCTATTCCTATAGTGATCTTTAGAATGCATAACTATATAGGCAAATGGTTCAAATACAGCAGTGACTCATGTCTGTGTAGAGCTCATAATGCATTGGAATGCTTTCACTCTCACTTGCAATTTGAACATTCCTCTCAAGTGACATGTTTTGTCTAGAAGTGTCACATAACATGATGTGGTGATGTCATCTCCTCAAAGATGATGTGTTTCACTTGAATTCAGACTTCTGGTGTCCTGAATACGATTAATGCCATGACCATTATATTATGTAACTAGATAGCATGTTCAAATCTCACAGTGGTGAACTTGTCTTTGTGGGGCTATAGAGTGAGGTAGGTATAACTTTCACAATAGCTGAAATCAATGCAATTATATATGAGGGAATCTTTAGACAGGTAGATGAGTTCCCCATCCTTTTATCTCACGTTTCATTACATCTTGTCTGCAACATAAAAAGAGGTAATTCTTTCTAAAATGCATTCTCACTTTTAAATTCAGATTTCAGCTGTGGTGCATGCTGTTCTTGTACTGTTCTCTGTAGTATGTAATTAGATAAGTAGGATGCTTGAATACAGCAGTGATTACCTTCTAAGAGTGAGTGTATGACTGTAAATGGGTTCAAGATTGGTTTACACATATTTGTAGTGGCAATATTTACAACCTCAGATGGCTGTAAAAGTCATTTTTTCATGCACACATCACCTTACCAATACACTGCTAATGTCATGTTTTCTCAGATGCTGTATGTGTCACCTATCCTCAGAATTCTCCTGTGGTACTGAATGCTGATACTGTTCTCTACAGATTGTCTATCTAGATAGGTAGGAGGTTCAAGTCCATCTTTGCTTAAATAGTCTGTCATACTGTCATACACAGTTGGTTAACTCACAACCACCATTATGTACACTTCTACCAACCCAGGGAAAATACATTTTTGGCATTACAATGATGACATAATGCTTCCTTAACTGCAGTATCTCACAGCTGTAGTTCAACCTCTTCTGTGGTGCTTGAGTTTGATACTTGCATTGCATACCTACATAGGTAAGAGATTTGAGTCCAGCTGTGAGTGTGTCTTTCACTTTCTTACTGTGTAGACTGCTCTTCAAATGCATATATGATGTGTAGCTGTACAGTGTTATTGTGCCTTTCAACCACTTTTCAGCATAAACATCCAGCTAATAAACAATGTTGATGCCATTCATTCAATTGTGCATTGTCACAGTTGTACAACAACATGTGAAATGGAACTTGTGATTCAGGCACTAATCTCTAGTTTGTGATCTTAGCTAGTTAATTCAAATCCAGTCATTACTGTTCAGACTATGTTGTGTCAGTGTTATTGTGATTGTACATGTCACTAACACTGTTATGAAACACATCTGGAGCGTTTCTCCCCGGGCCTCCGCTGAAAAGTGGCTTTGTTCCAAGTCGGACATTCCCTGTAAACAAATGTTAAATAAATAAATAAATAAATAAATAAATAAATAAATAAACTGCTGTGTATTTGTATAGATGTTGATTCCTTTTATAAAAAGCTATGATAATTTCTCACACATCAATACTTTTATTCAGAATAATGATGGCATTTATTTATTTTATTTTATTTTGTTTTACATTTGATTACTGGGTAAGTGTCCAGCTGGGCTAGAAGCACATTTTCAGCAGAGACCTGGGGAGAAAAGCACCATACAACAGCAAGATGCAATTACATTTATCTTACATAACAGTTGTAGTAAGCATTCTCCTCTGGCACAAGGAAATCAGATTATATTCTGTTTCTTGTTGCCTTACTACAGCAATTACAGGCACAGATATCCCTTTTAGTGATAACACAATGAAATGCCTTGAAATACTGGAACATCTCACAATTGTAGTGACACCTCTGCCATTGCACATTCTTTCTCTACAATATCATGTATTTTCTGTAATCAAATGCTCAGGTGTTAAAAAACCCACATTCGGTGACTGTTAGCTTTGTGTGGCCTTCTACTGCAATGAATGAATGACATCTACCACAACTATAATGTGTATATTTACAGCAGGAGAGGGTTCCCCCATCCCTTTTATCTCAAAGGGATTATTTGTTACACAATCATATGATGCAATGACTTAGCATAGGTAACACTTGTGTTAAGATTTCCACCATGGTGCTTGTGTTCATCCACGTGTCATTAGTCAGTAGACTTTCACAGCTTGTTCTTCAATTACAGGAAAGGGCAACATTCTCTTCAGCTCTGTGGTGCATGCTCACAGTTTGTGATGTTCAACATTACACAAAAAACATTGTATCCAGTTATTTGCATCCATTTTTACATTGGACAATGATACATAATCACATGTGATTACAAGACAGTGAAACGGTTATTTGGAGCATGTTATGCTGTGCGTACTGCTGTGGCATGTGCATTGACTATTGGTTTGCACAGCATACCTACAAAGATAGAATGTGGCCCAATTATAGGACAGTGTGTGTACTACATGTTGAAAACAGCTTCCTTGGCAAAGAAACATTGGTATTGTACTACTCACTGTTGTGTTAAGGCTGACATGCTTAGCTCCTTTTCAGCATTTTGATGAAATCAGATTATACAAATTATATTAGCAACTCTTTTCTTAGTTCATGTTTTGAGTTCAGTTAGTTATGACAGCCTCCATTGCTGTCTTTGGTTGCACATGCTGTTAATACAGAGGTCTGTAGTAAGCCTAGTATCATAGGCAGGGATTTGAATCTAGTAACATCTGTCTTTCAGGTAGTAGTGGCTTCACATGAGCAAGAGTTATGGCAGAGCTAGATGGACACCTTTTTCAGGCCTTGTCCTACAAGGTAAGGTATCCATACCCCTTATGACAGTCAAGTGCTCTAAGCCCTTGAAGTGGGTTCTTCATGAAAGAACCGATATGCCTATTTCTGTGGTGTGCATGATTAATATACATGTCTCTGATATCTGTCCTGGCATGTGTTCAGAAATGACAAGATGCATATGTTTATTATGTCATTCATGGCTCACAGGAATTACTTAATCAAAATACTTATGATTTGTATTGATTGTTTTCATCCAAACATTTCTTAATTACTGCAGTTCTTCTCTTCAGAGTGTATAGCTTTATGGTAGAAAAGGGCTTTAATAAAACATTTCTTATTGTATGGCATGCTGTCAGATCATCAGAAAGTGTGACTGAACTTCTTTTATGATACTTTCTTGTATATTGGTGCTATTGAATTGCTGTTATTTTACTGTTCCTTGTAATTCTTTGTAAGCATGCCCAGTGTAATGATATATGAGATGTGCACCATGGAAAACTTGAAATCATGACATGTCATCAGATCTGTGTTGTCATTTGTCACTTATGAATGTTGACTGTTATTATATTTCCATTTAGCATTTATATGACTACACAAGACATGATTGTCTAGTACATGTTTATAGATGATAATCCCCTTTCTTATGGGCGCCAATAACATTTATTGGCAAAAACATGTCCCTTTTTGATGTGCATCACAGAAAGGTTAATTTCTTTTTGTACATGCATTCTGAATTGAAGAATACAGTAGTGGTGTCAGACAGCATATATAAATTCTATGTATAAATGGGTCTACTTTGGAAGCTCGAAGTTTCAAAGCTTCAAACTTCATATGGTTGAGACCATAACATCGAAGTTTTGAAACTTTGAATGGTTTAAATGGAGATCGCTGTATAGTGTGATCTCAGAGCTGGTATATTTAATTAGCAAAGGGTCTAGGGGGTGCAGGGGGGCTTGCCCCCTTGCTTAAACATAAATTATTTTTTTTTATTGAAGTTTCAAACTTTCAAAACTTCAGTGTTATGGTCCTGACATATGAAGTTCAAAGTTTTGAAATGTTGAGCTTCTAAAGTAGATCTGTATATACATTTCATATTAATAACTGCAGTTTATGCATTTATCCCATAAGGTATCTACTGTCCTTGCCAACTGTTATCTTAACTCAGCAGTTTATTAACCTATATATCACATTAACTCCCCTTTGTTACACTGTAGCTTTATGTCATTCTCACATCCTTTGTTAGCATGACAGTTTTTATTTGTGTGCATATGTCAAGTATTGTCATTGAGCTTAATTGTCATTACATCAATATGGCTGTATTTATCTTACAAACGTTTCACATTCGCATGCAATATCTGATTACTTTTTGCCTATTTCCTCTCCCCTCTTAATCTCTTAATTACTACTGCAGTACAACCAATGTTATATGTGTACAAGTCCCCCATTTCACTTTCCCTTTTTTAGAATTCTGTCAATGTTCTCGTCTTAGTATTTCAGGGCTGCAGCATGTGCTCACATATTAGGTTTGAATATAGGCATGCCACGTCCTTTACATTCTGTGCTTGTGCCTCCAAATACCTTTCCATGGCCATAAACACTTGCGGGGCATGAAAAGGTGCTTGCAAATGTGTTGGCATGATGAATAGCATGTATATTCGATTAGCACCCCTGCTCATCTCATTAAAGTTCTTAAATTATGTAGGCTTAGCGAGAAGCCTTCACAATTGTTAATAAATCCCAGGGAGAGTTTATAGTCATTTTGAGGAAAGAAAAACCTCAATCATGGCAATAGAACAAAACAGTAACAGATCATTTGTTGCTAAATAAAGCCATAATAGAGAATTGTAAAAAGGGGAAGAATCTTAGTATGGTATGGGTCGATTACAAAAAAGCATTTGATAGCATCTCACATTCATGGATAAAGGAGTGCTAACAGATGTATAAGATACATCCTACATCGAACAATTATATTACAGTGACCATGAAACAGTAGCAAACAGCTTTGAGATAAGCTAGGACAAAGGACAAATTATTATCCCAGGGATAAAAATTCAAAGGGAGACATCTGGGGTGAATCTTTGTCAATGCTGTTGTTTTGTCTTGCCCTTAACCCATTAAGCTGTTTACTCAACAGCTTAGGCCATGGTTGCAATTTGACTCCCAGAAACCATCCTTGTTTAAAGATTTCTTAAAAAGCACAGCTTCAAGTAGTTAAAACTTTCTCACATGATATAAGAATGTCATTTGGTCTTGATAAGTGTGCATAAGCAAAGTTTAAATCAGAAAAGCTGCAGTATGAAGAAAATATTAATCTGTGACAGGAATGTGATATAAGGGAACTTGAGCAGGAGGGTATGTATAAACAACTGGGAATTGATGAAAGATCAGCAATAAGTCATGAACAAGTGCAAATAAAAACTCAGTAAGGCAAATTTCAGAATCTTAAGACTAATATTGAAATCATCTTTAACACATAGGAATAACATCCAAGCTATAAATCAGTCTGCTATTCCATTTCTAAATTACAGTATTGGAGTGGTTGTCTGGCCCCAGAAGGTACTGGATCATTTGGACAGGAAAATAGTAGAAAAACCAGTGTATACCAAGATTATATATTCATTATTCTGATGATGGCATGGGCCTCCATGAAACTGATTACATGTATACATGTATACATTTGCAGTTGTGGAACTGCTATGCTGAACTCATCAGTTCCAAACACAGTGAAAGTTTTAAAACTTGTTGAGAAACAGTGTCGGCTGGTGACTTCAAATTAAAGGGGGGCTGCAAGAGACAGCTGAATGGGTGGGACCAATGGGAAGGGGTGTGACCAACTAGAAAGGGGTGGAGCTATGCTCAAAACCAGAACAACTGGAACTTTAATTAAATACGCTGCCCTGGGTGCCAAATCGTCATTATGAGAGTCCAATCAAGACAAAATGAAGTGTATAAGAAAAAAATATTTCAATGCATTGGCTATATGACAACTTACTTAATATCTAGATGGAAACACAAAGGTTGTGAGGCATGAAAAAATAAATTGCTTTTTAAATACATTACTGGAATGCCAGTCAAAATCAAGTATAAAAAAAAACAAACAGCACTCAGCTCAAACCATTTCTCCTTGTACTGCAGTTCTAATTATAATTTATATTCAGCTTTATAAAATTACCAAGTAACATGCTGAAAGTAGCACTCTCTGTGATACCCCCACTTGTAAAAATGTTTCTTATCCAAAAAAACTGCTGCCTGACAACAACTATCTACTTGTTTCATGGAGAACACATGATCAAAGTAAAAAATAAACAGCGAACAAGAAACAAGCTCAAGATAAATTGCTTAAAGGATTACTGCACAAGTTATGGACCACACATGATAGATTGGCATTCTGTTTAGTTTACGGGTAAAGCCTGCAAAGATAACTGCAAGTCTCCAAAAAATGTAGTGAGCTTCTGAAAATACTGAAATCCTGTCCTTTATTACAAATACTGTCATATGCATTTCAATACCTAAGGCTTATTTGTTATCTAGTTATGTAAATATTCTCTGCATGGGAACAATGAAAAGGCTTTCAGTGTTGGTAATTCTTTAACATTATGCTTATTAAAGCTTACTTGCATCTTAGTCTCCGACAAGCTTACCTGATGGTCATTAAAGCATTGCTACTTTAATACAGAGCAACAGGGCACTGCAACAGCATGCATTTTCTGAATAATAAGAAACATAAATCAACAGTATAAAAATATGACAGAAAACCAGAACATTCTGCAAAATCAAGGACAGATGAAAAGCCACAGTCATACTTGTGGTCTACCTTGGATGGGGGAATACTCTGCACACTTACACTGCATAACTGCTCCTTGCCTTGCAGAGCCCTAAAATGGAGAGTGGAGTGCAACAAGTAGGTCACAGTTGGAAATGTCTCTGGCTGACGGTGATGGCTTTGACACTCATACCTCTCAACCTCAGAGCAAGAAATCTGGACAAAGCCATAGACAGAAGTGGGACACAGACCCAAAAATAAAGACAATTTTTAAATATTGCCCTTATAAACTTAGAAAGATAATAGAATAGTAGTAGGTCTTGCATTAGTATGAATTTTTGAAGGGTATGAAATCTGAAACCCAAATGTCTGTCATTATTTTCTAACTTCAATCTTTAATGATTTGCTACTAATTTGCCAGAAAACCACAATTTTATGAAAAACAGACCAAAAATGTGATCCAAACATATAATATAACCACACAATACATCTGGGAACCTGTCAAAGAAGGAACACTTTTTTAATATTAGTACTGTTAACTTGAACAGCTGACAAAATAAGCGACTCTACATGAATTTCTAAAATAAAAGTAATATATAACTCTGATCATTAAAATTATTTATTAATTGTAAATCCTCCACATTTTCTTCCAAAATTGTCATTTTGCAGAGGGATTATTAGGGGGAGAGCAACATTTTGAGCCAAAATTGAGCACAGTTGAGAGGTTTAGATATGTCTAGTTCTATAAAGTGATTTATTTGCATGTACCTCTCAACCTCTTAATGCAGGAAATCTGGATAAGGCCAAATATATTGGGGGAACATACAAACAGCACTAAAAATTGCTCTTGTATAAACTTAAAGCTAGAATAGCCGGTCTTTCTTGCTTTAGCATGCATTATTCTGAAGGGTATGTAGTCTGAAACTCAAGGTCTGTCATTATTTAGTGATTTCATTCCTAAATGATTTGCCAGAAAAACCACAAATTTTATGAGGAATAAACCAAAAATCATCTTCTTCTTTTGTGTTTTCCCAGTTAGGGGTCACCACAGTGGAACGGTCCACAGAATGATTGGCTGTGGAGTTTTACGGTGTCAAGTTGCCAGCCCGGCACCCAACCTTCCAAAGAAGGCACACACACACACACACACACACACACACACACACACACACACACACACACACACACACACACACACACACACACACACACCCCTACGGCCAATTTAGAGTGTCCAATCCACCTACAGCATGTCTCTTGGATGTGGGAGGAAACCGGAGCACCCAGAGGACATGCATGCTAAAGTTCTAACAGGTTTGCAAAGACAAACATTCATGTTTTAGCTAAAAAATGGAAGAAAAAATTGCCTTCATATCTGTTTTGCAAGGTCAAAGCCTGTACACAAGAAAAGTTTTACTAGAATGTTATAGTGTCATTTGTAAAATAGGACAGTTACTCTATTCATTAACAGAACAGCAGCCTTAACATCGATATTTTACTTCACTAGTTCACCTAGATTTTCACGCAGGAGTGAGCATGGTGGGGATGATTGACGAGCAAACCACATATAAAATGAGGCATGATTGATATGCCATTGGTTAAGGCAGTAAAAATTAATGGGGATGAAGATAGCAAATCAACTACATTTGAGGTTGCACAAATGAAAGTTTTGCATTTACAGAGAGTATGTATGTTCATATGGGGTAAAGGAGTTTATGCAGGTGACTGTATGGAGGAATTCCTCACAGTTTCCAGAATTAAGTGGTTGATGATGAATGCATCAAAGTCTTTATTATGCCAGTGAAGAAGCAATGGTTGAGTTGGTACTGCCTATTGACACAGTACAATGGGGGCATAGGATGAGGACAGTTTAAGACAAACCAATGGATTTTTTAGGGGATGGGGCGGCAGCAAGTAAACAGGCTCCCATCATGAAATATGCCAAGGCTAGTGAAGGAGGGCACAGTAAGAATGGAGATATACTCAAGCTAGACTGAAATGAAACCACATCCCTTACAACTGGAAACCTGATGGAATTAGATTTGTCAGAAATAGAACTGCAACTCATACTTGGGTCTCTCTCTCTGTCTCTCTAAAATATCAATGAAATGCTGTCTTACAATAAAAAGGTATACTCTGTAATGAGTGAAACATTCTGAACATTTAATCCCAAGTTTCAGTAATGGTACAGACATCAACAATGTCTTACAAGAATGAAAAGTCCTAACGTGCCCATTTTAATTTTGACACTTCTAGAATAACTTTTTTTTTTTAACTGAAGAGAGAGATCTAAGTTGATATTATGGTGGTGATGGAAAACTTCCTGATCAATGATTGCACTCCATGTGTAGAAAGGTACTGAAGCCATTTAGTGCAAAAGTACTGTGGCTGGTAACGCACCTTACTCCAAGCAGACGGGCACTAAATTCCCCACTCTAGGGCATTGCATTCATTAAAAACATACACAAGGACCAGACAATATGAAGTCTTACTTTAACATCATCATCCTTGGCATAAGATTAGCTCTACCCATCTATCCTATCAGTGAGCAAAATTAAAAAGCTTTCCTAGTAAGAAAATTCTAGTAAACATTTTTTTGTTCGAGTTCCAACAGTAATTGAAACATACTAAATAACTATACCATGCAACCTCATCAATGCCATATGAACAGCATTCAAAACCCATTTCATAAAGCTAACTGATCAACTAAGTAGCCCACACCGCTGACCAAGTTCTCCAAATCCTTTACTAGACAACTGTGCTCCACTAAATGTTTTCCAGTCATTCATCACTTAACACCCACAAGCCTCATGATTTTGAACTAGAATCAGACTCACGTTTAACACACAAATTAACCTCTCATCCACTGTTATGTGTATTTTCACCCTATACAACGATGCCTATAATTAACCTCTGACTGCATAATTTCTACAATAAAATAAAGGACAACTGCATCAAGTCTCTTTACCACCCAAAAAAAAAAAATGCTCATTAATAATGCATCTTAACTCGACCCACTCTTGTTAACCAATATACAAGACAAATTATTACAGTTCTACTTGAAAGTTCTCTCTACCAACCTAATTGTAAATACATTACGAATTGAATTTCACAACAACAAACAAAACAAAGCTTTAATCAGCATCTCTACAAAACACACTTATTACAACAATGCTCTAAGGGCCAACATAATTACGCATTTCATTAAGACAAAGACAGACCGACACTTTGAATACAAGAATACAGAAATATTAAACATTTCATTTCAGTTATGTGCAACTTGGTATTAAGAATTTACTTGCCTTCCTGTGGTATTTTTAAAGGTTTGAACGAAAACTGGAGACCCTACCCAGCTGTTGTAAATCCTTCCCGTGTGACTGACTCAGTCACGAATCAATCCACAACTGACTTACTGTTTGATTCTCGCTGTTTTCCCAGCACATAAAGCCCGGGAAGAGAGCGACAACCAATCAGCAGCATTTAGCCCAACAAGCATGTCATGTACGTGCCTGCAGACATCGCAGTCCGAGCCCCTTTTAATTCTATGCGGTTTGGAACTGCATAGACTGCTGGGCATCACAATGATGCCTTAATTAGTCCACTGGGCTGCAATAAAAACAAAACAAAAAAATCTTTATTTAAAACCACCGCAACCCGCATGCGCGTACTTGCCGAGTCGCAGACTCGGAGACAAATAAAGTAAACCAAAAAAATAATACTGTCAGTCTCACTCTCTGTCACACCAAAAAGGTACTTTTTCTTTTTTTTTAGCTGAGGGGGCTGCAGTCTGGCAGTCCGATGTCACGAGCCGCCCCTGTTGAGAAGACATCTAAGATGACTTCCCTGCTTAGATTATGAGACGCATATCAGTGTTAAGCAGGAATGGAAATCAAATCAGAAGTAGACAAAAATCAGACAGCAACTGAATGTGCCAAAAAACAAAACAAAAGAAACAATATAAGGATAACAATTATATGAGAAGGAATGGAATATGAAAAGGCAAAAATATTGTGGCAAGTACAGAGATCTTCTGAAATAAGCTCATCTTGAACAGTATTTGACACAAGAACGGTTAAGGAGAGGTGAAGTGAAACCAAAAGATGAAAGTTTAATAATGGTGACCCAGCACAATGGACTACATACACATTGGTTTACAAAGTTCATTGAATTTATGGGAGAAACAAATACAGGTTCTGTAAAAAATAACTGGAAACATTTGCAGATCTTGTTGCTGGATGGCAGAAGGCCTGTATACCAAAAGGGACACTAATGTGGCAAAACTGTTGCTGTGGATTGTGCAAACACTACAATATTAAAGTAGTTGAGAAGCACTGAAAACATGAGCCACAAAGCTTTGTAGAGAATGATGAAGTTTATATCACATGAGATCCCCCATTATCAACAATTCAAAAATAGATGTGAGAAAACTGATCTAGTAGTCTAGGAAAAAAAGACAAAGGTAGCACTGATCTTTGAAATTGCTGCAGTCAGTGATTACAGTGTCTTATGTACAGAGAGACACCAAGTCATAACATGACAGGACTTGCAGACAGAAACAAGGATAATGTGGACAAGGATACTCAGACAGTTGCAATACTAGTGGGAGCAATGGGTCTTATAAAAAAATGTCCATTTTATTTAGCTATGCTACCAATACATGTAACTCCATATGGATTACAGAAGGAGTCATTGTCGGGCACATTGCAGGTGTTACTAAGAGCACTTTTGGCTAACATTAAAGACTGAAACAATACTAATTTCAAGAACTTTAATAATAATTACCACTCCTGTCATGGCAATAGATACACAAAAGACTTCGAGAAATTAAACTGGAAGAGATGTTAAGCTTCAGTTTGTATATCTATTATTCCAAGAAGATGCATGAGGAGATTTACTAGAGCCTTACACATAACTACAGGGAATGTTCCAGATCTGTGTCATAGCACTAAGCAGAATGGATGGCCAAAACACATAATTGAGGCCATGTACTTGCAAAACCAACATAATTCTTTTGACCTAAGATGTAGTCCCATTGCCAATATAGGTTCATAGGTTGGTACTGGGCTATCTGCCCAAAGGCATACATTAGCCCAGCCACATTGTGCAGTATTCACCATCCCTTTAGTAGTTCCCTAGACCCTTGTACTAGCAGCTAGTACCCTTGGCCCCTATCTAGTAGTGCTGTTGGTGTGATCCCCGGTGTGAACTTTTTGTTATGAGACTTAGTTTGGTCAGTTTAGTTGCAAAAACTGTGCAACAGACAATGGTCATTTCGTCCCTGTGGTGGTGTGTGACCTGCATAACACCAGTTTAGTGGCAAAATGGCAACATGTATGCAAACACATATGAGGTTAAGGTATCTTGGACGATCCTTTGTGCTCTCATTTGCTGCCAGCACTGCACATTGACATCACTCACCTTGTTTGTAGCCTGTAAACATTTAGTATACATAGCTTACTCCTGCACCAAGGACAGCTATGCTGCAGCATTATCTTTGCGGTTGCCTCAGTAGTGGGATTCAGTCTCTAAATTTTGTATGAAGCAGAATATGCATTATCTGGAAAAAGGGGAAACCTTTCCCAGTATATCACAGATTTCTGAATACCACATCTTAGTCTGCTGGCATTAATTCCATGACCTAAGTACAATTCTTGCAATCAGGGCTTATACTTTTGATCAGAAAGGACAGCAACTGTCACAAGAAGCACACATTTGGCATAAGCAAAACAGCTTTAAAGTATGTTGTACCTAGGGGCAAGCTTTCCTGCACCACCTGGCCCAAGAAAATATTAACTCTGCAGTTGCTGTATCATGAAGAAAAGAAATAGCTATGGTATGGTAATTTTGATCTTCGAATGAAAACACACCCACACACACACACACACACACACACACACACACACACACACACACACACACACACACACACACATATATGGATGCCTATTACAAGAACGAAAGTTCACTACTTCGAACTTGTAATAGGAAGCCTCACTTCTGCGAACATTCACTTTAAAGAAAGTGAACTTTTGCGTAAGTGCACTTCACCGAAAACACTGCAGCACAGTGGAGGACATAAAAAACAAGCTATGTCCTGCACTATGGTGCGATAGTCACAGACCTTAGGGTTAGGGCACGGGTTAGGGTAAGGGGATAGTTAGTAAAGCTATCCCCTTACCCTAACCCATGCCCTAACCCTAAGGTTCGGGACTATCGCACCATAGTGGAGGACATTGCTATGTCCATCACTGCGTTGCAGTCTTCACGGAACTTAGGGTTAGGGCACGGGTCATGGTAAGGGGATAGCCCTATGGGCTATCCCCTTACTATGACCCGTGCCCTATCCCTACATTCCGTGAGTACTGCACGGAAGTTCAGTACAACACCCGTTCGTTGTACTGAACTTCACGTATGTGCACTTTTGACTAAGTGCACTTTTGCTGCAGTGAGCATTTCATGCACTATTTTGAATTAGTGAAAATTCGATCTAGTGTATGGAACCCATACATATATATATATATATATATATATATATATATATATATATATATATATATATATGATCATAAAATCATATGAAATTACTAGGCTTTTGACCTGGAGGTTATTTCAAGCCTAGCCATATCACTCCAATGTTATGCTATAAAAATGCTAGTTAATACCCAAGATTGCATATAGTACTGACTACCCATCAAGAGGATTGTGGGCACTATTCCTGGTAGAAATTTACAGTGACTCATCCACTAGTCCAGGTTCCTTTTGAAGAGTGTCATTTATTTCACATGAATAGGTAGCCTATTCCAAAGATGTGGCTGTCGCTGGGAGATAAATCTGTCCCTCCATCATATCCTAGTTAAGTCGCATGTCATATTTGGAACGGGTGGCCCACGTCTCATTTGATTTATGGATATGCAGCAAGTTCATTAGGTTTGGGTCTGAGATTGCTATGTAAGCCAGGCATAAGTCTCCTCTAAAAAGTCTATATGATACAAAGTAAATTGACCAGGACTTTAGTCAGTCAGTGTATGGTACATATTGGAGTCCCTTGATCTTTTTTGTTATAAACCTCTGAAGTTTCTTCAATTGCTGCAGGTCCTTTATATGGTACATACTGAATGTGGTGCTATACTCATTTATGGGCTGGATTAGTACCAAGTATACAGGGGTTATAACCTCTTTTGCTCTCGAGGCAATGCCTTTATTAATCAAGTGTGCTATGTGGAAAGCCTTTTACTGCAGTAGACACATGCTGATCAAAGTTAAGGTCATGGTCAACTTGTGAACCCAAGTTGTTTACCACTTCATGGGTACTTAAGGTATTGTTGTTTATTTGATAGTGTGAAGGGACATTGTTTGTGCTGAAGGGAATGATGATGCATTTCTTTGCATTCAGTTTGAGACCATGACTAAGACACCAGTTGTTGACCTGCATAAGACCCTCCTGGGGTGTAGTGGCATCATTTGGGGATTCAGTAATTGCACCCAGTTTGCAGACATCTGCCAGCATGGTCAGCCACAAACCCTTAGTTTTGATCTGAACATTTGAGAAGTATATACCAAACAGTAGGGGGCCCACCACTGACCCCTATGGCACCCTGCTGGTAACAGGTCTGCTGGCTGATGTGGAGTCGCACATTTTGATAGTGTGTGTCCAGTTTGTGAGCCAGTTAGCAACCCATCTTACAATGAAGGGGTTTCATTTAGTTTGCTAAGTTTATCGGTAATGCCTGAGTGTGGGATTGTGTCAAAACTCTTTGCAAAGTCAAGGTATGTTGTGTGCACAGATTTGCCCTCATCAAACACCCTGGTCACATTTTTGAAAAAAAATCTTCAAGACTTAACAGGCAGGATCTGCCCTTAAAGAAGCCAAATTGGGTAGGATCCAGGACCTGGAAGTCACCTATGTCTTTATTTATAAGGTCCATAATGATACGTTCCATGGCTTTGTAGATGAGGCTACTCAGGCTCATGGGTCTGTAATCCCTGGATCTCTTGCTAGGTCACCTTTGTGGAGGGGAATAACTGTTGCTGTTCTGCATTCTGCAGGAACAGAGCCTGTGGTTAGACTATGATTGAAAAGGGTACTTAATGGTGATGTTAGTTTATGTTTTAGCCTCGTTAGAAGATTTCTGGGATGCCATCTGGTTCCATAGAGGCTGTGTTTTTTGCCTTGGTCAAGGCTTTGATGACCTGTTCTTCAGATATGTAGACTGGGGGGATTTGGTGCAAGGTTTGTGACATATTTGGAGGGGATATGGGTCTGAAATGTTCGGAAAAACCTATCTGCTAACAGGATTGCTAATTCTGTGGGGTCAGTGTGTCTGATACTGTTGGTCACTAGTTCTGCACATGCTTGGGTCCTACCTTTTAGGATACATACATAGCTGTAAAAGGCCTCATGTTTATCCTGGGTTGTGCTAGCTAAGTTTATATATACACACATACATATATATATATATATATATATATATATATATATATATATATATATATATATATATATATATATATATATATATATATATATATATATATATATATATATATATATATATATATATATATATATATATATATATATATATATATATATATATATATATATATATACATCTGTATGCATGTGTGTGTGTGCGTGTGTGTGTGTGTGTGTGTGTGTGTGTGTGTGTGTGTGTGTGTGTGTGTGTGTGTGTGTGTGTGCGTGCCATGCGTTTGGTTGCTGATTTGTTCAGCAGTCAGAAGTACAGGGTTGTTTGTTTGAAAGTCAGGTTTATCAAACAGACGTTTTGTCGGGTGATTCTTTTGTTGTAACCAATAGATTATATTAGATGTGTGTGTGTGTGTGTGTGTGTGTGTGTGTGTGTGTGTGTGTGTGTGTGTGTGTGTGTGTGTGTGTGTGTGTGTATGAAAGATTGTGAGTCTTTAGTGTTAGGTTATGTTAGGGTATAGATTTTGGGTATGCATGTTTGAGCACACATCTGTGCATGTGGTGATTGTCTACACTTTCTTGTATAATGATGTTAATATGGGATGGTCTTTAAGTTAAGATGCAGGTTAGGGTTAGGGGTAGAGGCAGGATTAAGGATAGCATGTATTAGCAAGGTGGAGCTTACTATAAATCTAATGGTTCGCACCTATGTTATTTTACATAGAGATGTTGGCATTGTTACAAGACTGGATTCCTTGTCATCAGTTTTGTATAGTCTTGGATCTGTGAGGTTTGTAAAATAGCCATTACATGGCTGAGCATGACTCCCACAAAAATATTATTTATTTTCCATTTGTATTTTGACTCATGTAGCTCTGGTTTTGTATTTGCTTTCATATATATTTTCAGAACTTTTCAGTATTTTGATTTTCAGGATATTGCAATTTTCAGGATTTCAGTGGTGGTGCTGCAGTAGCATTGTCGCCTCACAGTAAGACGTTGTCCTGTTCGATTCTCAGCTAGAGTGTCTTCTGTGTGGAGACATGCGTGAATGGGTGTACCTTCATTGAAGGTTGTGCATCAGGGCCAGCAACTCGGAATGTAAAAATCTACTGCCAATCATTAGCAGACCGGAGTTCAGCTGTGGCGACCCCTAACTGGGAAAAGCCGAAAGACACAACAACATTAACTATATTTTATCTGAACATTTCAAACAAACAGGAAAGATTAAAAGGTTGAAATAGGAACCATAACAGCAAGAACCTATACCAAATAGATGGCAAACAAACAAAGTAAATGCATATATTTACAACATATTTAATGCACGCATGGAACTAGGGTAAGCAATTACTAATTTGTCCAATTACTAATATATCAACAATGTACAAAGTTAGGCTATTGCTCAGACAAGACAGCCTTTTGACATTATTTAATTATCATCTCATTCTGTATAAGTTATATTTATGGATTGTTTTTAAAGGGCCCAATCTGCCAAAATAATGGCTCAGTCATTCCACTGGAATGTCTGCAAATTGTCCAGATCTCTTAAAAGTGTCCCCTGTATACCTTAAATACTTTCTAATTGTGTAGATTAGTTGTGCAACTGGAACTTTTATGCTGGATTTCCATTGCTTAGCACATATTAGTTTTACGACTCTGACTGAAATCCAACATATATGAACATATTTACATCCCATATCACTGTCTTCAAGAACAACTCCAAAAATCCAGAACTGCCAAACTAACTGGAGATCGATTCTAACCCCTTCTTGCAACTGTTGAATAAGATATTATCAGCATCCTTGTATTTTTTAATGCCCAGAACATATGATAGTCATCTACTTCTTATTGCCCACATCTGCAGGAGTGCACATTCCCCCTTCATCCTTAGACATATTGCCATTTCAGGGTAAAGCATCATCTTTATAGTAACTTCATTTGTTGGTCCCTATACCCGGGAAACTTACCTAGTTTATCCAGGGAATTCCATATCTGATGCCAGGCTTCCAGTGTAAAATGAATTCCCTCTCACCAATTCCATCTTCCTATCATCTTCTTTTTCTGTACCTTGACTTCTGCTTCCCATCAATCCCTATAAATAATCCCAAGTCTACCTTTTCCTATATGTTTACATTAATCCAACAGGAAAGATCTAATTCCTTTTCCATCTTGCTTAATATAGCACTCAAAATGCGGCTCAACTGCAGAAAGTGAAATATTCTTATTCTCTAATCGTATACATCTCTACAACAATGGCAAAAGTCGCAAGGGAGGAATCATCCAGGACTGCTATCAGTTCATCACATTGCCTGATGCCTTGCTTTAACCAATGCTCCCTACTCATCCCTTGTATTGTATATGGCATCTCAGGATATACCCAGATATTGTTATCAGGGCCTCTGCCCTCCATACTGCTACAGTCCACAGTATTCCCCAGAGCAATTCCTGCGATATGTTTGGAATATTTGCCTCCTACCACTTGTTTTGCATTTCACATATCTGGTCTTTATTGTACTCAGTACTTGGGTTATTTTGAAGGGTCTATGTCAATTATTCGGTTGAGGAGAAGGGATGTCAAAATTAGGAGGTCAAGGCTAGAATCAGAGGACTGCAGCCAACTTGCAGAGTCTCAGAGGTAGAATATGACAGACAAATGCCAAAGAAGGTGATGAGTAAGGTGTACAAAACACTGGTGCTAGCAGTACTGCTGTATGATATGAAACATGGGTATTGACATAAGAGCAGTTAAGGAAGCTACAGGTAGTGGAGATGAAGTGTCTGAGATGGTGGTAGGATGCACACTGTGTACAGACAAAGAAAGGAGGATATCAGAACAGAAGACAAAATAACTCCATTTGCAGAGAAGGTCAAAGAGAACAGATTACTGTGGTTTGTGCACATGTGTAGAAAAACAGAAGACAATCTGCTGAAGAAGATTTGGGGCAAACAGGATGAAGGTTAAAGGAAATGAGGGTGTTGGGCAAAGAGATGGACGGATTGTGTGAGAGGAGACCTGCAGCAGTCAAGAATGACTGTGAAAGGGGTAGGAGAATGGCATTGAATTGAGACAGATGGAGACAGTTGACATGACACCCTCCAACCCCATGTAGAAAATGGGAAAAAAGGGGTTGATGATGATGACAATCTGCAAACATTTGAGACAGACTAACAATGCCACCATTAGTCCTCTTATTCTGAAAGAATGATCTTACAGTAAATGCTAGCTCCTCCACTACAAAGGCAAGCAGCCCTGGTTACATGGTACAACACTGTCTAGTGACCATTTCAATCTGTCTGATTCTCAAGCAACCTCCAATAATCATCACTCAAAAATAAGAATTAGTATAAAGTCCTTTAATTCAAATAACATACAAATCTTCAAGCTGTTTGCATTCTAGTACCAAAAATAAAAAAAATCCCAGTTCAGAGTGAAAGGCCTTCTTAATATAATAGAAAATAAGCCTATATTTGCATATTTGCTCCCATACCTATGTAAAACATTGGCAATTATACACCATTTATCCAAGATGTCTCCAACTTTTGCAAAACCATTTTGGTCTTTGTGTATCAGTGTAGGTAGGCATTGTTCCAGCCTAAGAGCTAGTAGTTTAGCAAATCATTTGAAATCCACTTCAATCAATGAGATTGGTCTAAAATCTTCTATTGGTGAGATTCCCTCAGTTTTAGGTAAAGCTATTATAATGGCTTGATTTAAGTCCACTAAAGGATCTGTAGTGAAATCTTCCGAATTAAACATTCTGACAAGGTTTCTCCACAATGCCCCACACACACACACATTTATAAAATTCCAGTGAAAAGCCATCTATTCCCTGAGGTTTATTGAGCTTTAATGTGGATGCAATTTTTTTTTTTTTACTTCAGCTAATGGGATGAGACTGTTAACTGTCTCCTGATCCCCTTAAGGGGTTTTATATGCTGTTTCATATTGCCATTCTATGCGCAGAGCACTTTGTTTCTGTTTGTTTAGTGAGAAGAAGAAAACACGCATCCCTTCCTTGTCCTCTGCTTCATTTACTAGTGTCCTGCTATCATATAAGGTTAAAGATCTAATTTATATCCTATTCTGTCACTGGTTAAAAAAGTCAGCATGCATTTGGAAACCAATTCCTTTTAAGCTACTAAAACTATCCCTTTCTCATTAGTTCTGCCTCAGCCCTACTAACTTCTAACATATTCTCCTCCAAGATTAAACCCTGCTCCCCTCTCTTTAGGATTTCTGCCTCTTTCCCTTTCACTATCTTAGCTTGAATTTCAGTTATCTGACTTGCCATTGTCTCTCTCTGACTGTTTCTTTCTTTTCTGAAGATCGCCCCCACCCCCCACCCCAGCTGAGACAGGTCTCCTCATATTGCTGATTTATACCCTTCCTAGCACAATCTACTTGAGGTATTGCCACCTAGGTCATAGTTCTCTAAAACATTTTCTGTTGAACTTTTTAATAGTTTGACATCTTTGCTATTTTTCCGTCTAAAGACAGCCCACTTTTAATTCATCTCCCTTTGAGGAGTATTTCCAAAATTTATTTATAAAATGTTTTGGCGCGTGATTCAAGAGAGGTATTTTCAATATGTTTGAGGTATATACCCTAACCCAGTAGATTTCTGGTATAAGGATCAATGCTATTCTACTGCCTGCCATGTCCTGGAAAAAGTGCCAGTTGTATCTTCTGGGTAACAATCCTTCCAGATATCTTTCTATTCATGTATCTCCATCCATTCCTTTAATATTTCTGACAACAAACAAACAAAAAACTAATAAAATAAGGTTACACAATATTATTGGGACTTTGTACTGAAATATAAGGATTTACAAGAAGTACTAGAGAATGTACCAATGTTCTCTTATAAGAGAGGATGTAATATAAAAAAATATTGTAGTCCATAGTAGATTTGAACAGGCTATGAATAATTTGGTAAAGCAACTTGTGAATATGGGCACAGTTCTTTGTAATTAATGTGTTAGCTGTAACACAAAGTCTACTCTTCAATTTGTCCCTTGGAACTAGACAAACTTTCAACTTAAACAGTCAAACCATTCACTTCTCATACTGGCACTTGCTCAAAACACATAGCAAGCACTAATAAACCTTAGCACTAGACCCCGCCTATATTGTAGAGAAGGTCAATGCTCTCTATTCGACCTTGCCAGCCAATCAGTAAAAAAATTCGCTGTACCTATCCAGGCATGTCCAAAGGGCAGTTTCAGGTGTACTCTCCAAATGGTGAATCTGGGCATTTTGAGGCAATGTTACAATTGCTTCATGTATACAGACAACCCTCTCTTCCTTCCACCAAACACTAATACATGCGAGAGATGCAATTATACAGCCAAATTGGAGGCTAAGCTCTCTCAAACCAAGACTGGACCAGGTAGTCAAGAGGAGAAGGGAATTACTTGCATCACACCACCAGTCTCACATAGACCTATGAAACCAGCACTGGTAAAAATCACACATACAAATACACAAAAACATACTCGGAGGCTCTAAATAAAAATCTGCAGAAGCAACAGAGACCTCTAAAGCAGACATCCAAGTAACCTCCACCCGCCAACACAAACCATGAAATGCATACTTCACAAAACCAGTGTGCCACACAATCACAGCCCTTAAGTGAAAATAACATACCCAACACACTAGTAATAGGTGACTCTATAGTCAGGCACACTGATGTCCCACTCACTAGGCTGAACAAGGAGAAGGTTACTGTTAGCTGCCTGTTGGGTGCCAGGGTCCGCCACATAACACAAGCACTCAAGTCACTCCAGAACAAGTACAAATATGACTCTTTCATTGTCCATGTTGGTGTGAATGACCTGAGCCATACCTCCCTGTACTACATGAAAAGAAACATGGAAGAGCTTTCTGATCACATAGCCCAGGCCGGTATGACCCTGACCCTTAGTAGCATCCTGCCCTCACCAAGAATGATACCACGGTATAGAGAAAAAATTATCAATTTCAACAATTGGCTAAGCTTCTGGTGTCATTCAAAGGGGATCCAATGTCTGTCAGCCTGGGATGACATGCTCAACAAGCCACGCTGCTTCGCTAGAGATGGCTTGCACCTGTCACCTTTAGGCTTTTGAATAATGGCCAAGGCTCTTGCCACCCCATAGTGCCTTTTTTAGGCAAAGCTCAAAAGACAAACCCACCACCATAAATAGCACAAGTAACATAAAATTGAGGGTAATGCTACTCAATGCCAGAAGTCTAAACCTCAAAATGCACATACTCAAGGCACTCCTCGGTATGGAGAAAATTGATATATGTGCAGTAACAGAAACCTGGTTTAAGGCTCCAGAGAGCATCCCAGCAGGCTACAACTCATACCATACATTTTGGCCACAACACTCGGACCTAAATACAAAAGGTGGGGGAGTATCCATATTCATCAAGGATACCCACACCTCCAGGTTAGTGGCACAGCACGATACTTCAGAGATCATCCACATGCAACTAACAATGGGCAAAACTGCTATTCAAATTATAGCTTGCTACAGATCACCCACCATGTCCCAGGACCCCCACTCCGCATTCCTGGAAACACTCGGAAACATAAAGGTCCTACCAAATACCCTGATAGTGGGTGATTTCAATTACCCAAACATTAACTTGGAGAACTACTCAAGTACAAACTCCCTTGCCCAACATTTCCTAGAATTTATAAACTCAAACGTCCTGGATCAACTGGTCAACACCCCCACCAGAGGTGACAACATATTGGACCTGGTCATCACCAACATGGGTAACCGGTATTCCACACCGGAGGTCAACCCCTTGCTGGTTAGATCTGACCATAAACTAATCACTCTGGATATCCAGATTCCACCACCACCCCCGGTCAAAGAAACCACCGTGAAAAACTTTTCAGAAGCAAACTTCACGTTACTTAAGACCGAGGTGGGACGTTTCAAAGCCCCCATGCTAAAGGATAATGCCGTCCAAGCTGCAAAATCCTTTACTAATGCACTCTACGGGCACCTACAAGAATGCATGGATTATGCTATCCCAAACAAAACCAAGACTCACTCCTCCAAGAAAAGGAAACCAGTGTGGTGGACCCCTGCCATAAACAAGCTATACAATAGAAGGAGGAAACTAGTACAGAAAAGAGTAAAATCCCAAGAAGGGAAGACATCCCTGATCAGTATCAGCAAGAAACTATGTTCCCTCATAAAATCATCCAAGGCTAGCTTCGAAAGAAACATTGCCATGGACTCCAAAGATAACCACAAGACATTCTTTAGCTATGTCAGGAACCTAAGTGGCAATTCTCAGATCTGCTCAGAGTTAGTGCAGAATGGCACAAAATAGACTGAACCGACTGATATAACGAACATCCTGGCAGACAGGTTCAGTGCAAACTTCACACCACTCTTGCCCCCAAAAGGGCCCATAACTATACCAGAAGAATGTAGTGCCCCTGCAATCACAGACACTCAGGTTAAAACAGCCCTCTCCAAAGCCAAAAACACAGTATCAATGGGACCGGATGGTGTCCTGAGCTGCGTCCTACATGAGCTCAAAGATGAACTAACCCCTCACCTAAATACACTGTTTAAACTCAGCCTCTCCACAGGCTACATGCCCACAGAGTGGTGCACAGCAACGATTATTCCACTCCACAAAGGTAGAGCCACAACGGACCCCGGGAACTATCGCCCTATAAACCTGACTAGCTTGGTCTATAAAGCTATGGAGTGCATCATCATGGATCTCAATAACAGAGACATTGGAAACCTCCAAACACTGGACCCTACCCAGTTTGACTTTGTTAAGGGCAGATCATGCCTCCTAAACCTGGTGGACTTCTTTGAGACAGTTACCAAGGCTATAGATGAGGGAAAGGTGGTCCACACAGCCTACCTAGACCTTGCAAAGGCCTTCGACACCATTCCCCACTCAGGTATTATAGACAACCTCACCAGCCTGAACATAAACCCCTATTTCACGAGATGGGTTTCCAACTGGCTCATGGACAGAACCCACATGGTAAGAGTTGTGGCAGCTAGGTCTGACTCTAAACAGGTTACAAGTGGCATTCCACAAGGCTCGGTCCTAGCACCCCTTCTTTTCGGCATATACTTCTCAGAGGTACAGTCAAGCACAGGAAGACTATGGCTGACCAAGTTCGCAGACAACTGCAAATTAGGGGCTATAATTGACTCTCCGGCTGACACAGACATCCTCCAAAAGGGTATCACTGAGACAGATACCTGGTGTCAAAACCATGGCCTCAAGCTAAATGCCAAAAAGTGCATAGTCATCCCCTTTGGAAAAAACAAAGTACCCACAAACTACCACATAGGTGGTATCCCCCTAAATACAGAAGATGTAATAAGGGATCTGGGGACCCAAGTAGATAGTAACCTCTCCTTTCATAATCACATTGCCAAAGTGGTCAGAAAATCCTTCTATGTCGCCCACCTAATCACAAAAGGGTTTGCATCCAGATTGAAAGAGGTCATTGGGCCCCTCTATGCATCAGTCATCACACCCATCATAGAGTACAATGCCCCATTTGGGATGTACCTTACAAGATGCCTGCAACAACTGGAAAGACCACAGAGGTATCTCATCAAGAGGATCACTGGCCTCAATCAGATGCCCTATGCAGCTCGACTGAAGAAACTCCAGCTGTACTCGGTTGCATACCGCCTACTCAGAGGTGATCTCTGCCTGACATACAAGGCCATGTCCAACCCAGAATTGATGGACATGCTCCACCTAAAGAAAACCATATCCCCTCAAGCCACATGCTCCAGGGATCTAAACCTCACCACAACAATAAATTGGATGTGCTGGAGGGATAGATCCCTGTCCCAGAGACTTCCCATGCTCTGGAACAAGATTCCAATCTACATTAAGCAGAGCTCCTCACTAACCCTCTTCAAGAGAAACCTTGACGAGTGGATGGGAAACAGAAAGTTTACCCCAGGGATCACTTCAATGGCTCTGCTGGACAGAGGCACAGGGAACTAATCTAAAGGGGCAGCGAAAGCCAACACATTCCGGCTAGGCTTATAAATGCCTTCAGGCATATAGCCTAGTACCTAGCTATGAACCTATGAACCTATATATTGTACAATCATTTGATAAAATAAATGTTGTTCCATTTACATCTGTTGACAAATATTGTTGTCAGACAGAAGGTATAGCTTATGTATTAAAATGCGGCTATGGGTTATTTTATATTGGTGAGAATAAGAGGGCATTCAAGTTTTGGTTAAAGGAGCGTGTAAGAGATATTAGGAATGGTAAACCTGAAAGCCCTCTAGCAAAACATTTTAGATATTACCATGCACGTAATCCTGATAGCCTAATTGGGACAATTTTAGAAAAAATAAATGTTGAATTAGGAAATTTTAATATAAAAAAGAAATTGTTATATAAAGAGACTCAGTTCATTTTAAAATATGCAACACTGACCCCCCAGTGGGCTTAATGTAGAGTGCAATTGGAAGTGTTTTGTTTGATTAGTTAATTGTTTTACTTGTTTTATTGTATAATTAAGGCGGTATCTATTGTATGTAAGAAGGATGTTTCTGTTATGGCTTTTACTCCTGGAAGGCTTTTTTAAGCCGAGGCGCCAGAGTGAATATTTTGCTATTAAAGGTGGAGAACTAGTTTGTGGTACGTCGTTTTATTTCATTCTTTTACTGTTGAGTGACTTCTTTATGACTCTTTCTTTTCCTATAGTCTATCTTTGTTGTCAAGACAAAGTTAAAGTCTCCTGCTAAAATTCCATATTGATCTGGTTCAACTGCTTCTTACTACATGTTGAAAAATGTGTAAAACTCAATATTGTCCTCACTGCATGCATAAAGCTACTTTTTCTTGTTAATATAGCCCTTCCATATTAAACATCCATCATTCTCACTCACCTGGATTGTCTGCAAATCCACTACCAACACTTTAGAATTATAGGGTGTATACATCCACCTACATTCCATGACACAAATTTAACAGTTTGGTGACTTTCCTGTGTATGTAACCAAGTTAACTCTTGGATTTTCCTTTGCCTCTATGGTCACAGTCTTGTTGTGCCCCCCAAACATTCTAAGGACATCCCCTGTTCTAGGGTAACAGACACCTCTCTTTGAATATCCCTTGGTATATTCACCTAGAAAAAAAGAACAGATGCTGACCTTGGTGTTTATTAAGGGTCATTGGTAGGCCAAGGTAGTAACCCTCTTTTCCTTGCCCTCACACAGCACTCTTTATATTTTAAAAAGATCCCCATCTTCATAGAGTGTACACTACTCCAAATTTTTCTTTATAATGCAGCCTGTGTGCCAGACCATATCACATAAAGCACAAATATACAACTGTACATTTTATTGCAGCATCTGAATACCCTAATACCCTTTCCACAATGCTCAGTGAAATACTGGCAAAGTTCTAAAATTACTATACGTAAATGATCTGACACATAGACCAAAGAAATGAACATACTCCTGTGGCATGAAAACCATATAAATACTGCTTACCTTTCAGCATCCATACTCAGCTTTGGTTCATTAGGTCACATTTTCTTTGTACCTGTGTCACTCGTGCACATAAATATACCGCATTACAACAGATAAGCTTATTTTTCACTTATCTGTAAGTTGTAACAGGGGATTGACCAACTTTCATCACTGATGGGGTGCAAAAAGAAAACCTTTAAGTCAGATTTTCATACACATTCCATGGGAGCAGGTTGTTCTGAGAGAGAGAAAGGTCTCAGGTAAACAGCTTTATGCAGGAATCACTTTTACTAACTCTCATCCATCATCCCTGCCATTATCTAATCACTGTTAATACTCAGCTGTCTGGTACTTCTCATCTGTAGAGTGTTATAATCCTGAAAAAAAAATATGACCATAGCCTTTTGCTAGATGTGTTTTGCTTTTCTGGGGATGTCGCAGATTCCAACACTTCATGGAGCTGTCTGGGTCCCTCCCTGTCCCAGTTGTTAAAGCTCTCATTATCCTTCTTCTTATATGTGCCCAGTTTATCATGAGTCAAAGGGTTTCTTTCCAAACTGTTCCTGGTGGAGTGCAGTCCATCTCCACATCCAGATAACCAGTACTGTATTCTAGTTTATTAGCTCAAGAACTACTTATTGGCTTATGTGTGCTAACGACCATTAAGCCTTGACCTGTTTGAGTGTTCTTTTTCTTGCTACTTAAACTCAGTGAGACTGATACTGTCTGGGATTGGGTCAGTGAGACTGATGCTGTCTGGGATTGGGTCAGTGAGACTGATGCTGTCTGGGATTGGGTCAGTGAGACTGATACTGTCTGGGATTGGGTCAGTGAGACTGATGCTGTCTGGGATTGGGTCAGTGAGACTGATGCTGTCTGGGATTGGGTCAGTGAGACTGATACTGTCTGGGATTGGGTCAGTGAGACTGATGCTGTCTGGGATTGGGTCAGTGAGACTGATGCTGTCTGGGATTGGGTCAGTGAGACTGATACTGTCTGGGATTGGGTCAGTGAGACTGATGCTGTCTGGGATTGGGTCAGTGAGACTGATGCTGTCTGGGATTGGGTCAGTGAGACTGATGCTGTGTGGGATTGGGTCCTCCTGGGGTTATTGTGCATACTTTCCTACTCCATTACTCTTTCTGATGACCTGTTCCTTTCCTCTTCCTCAAATTCTAGATCTTCTAACTGCTTCTTCAGATTAGCCACAATGTTTTCAACCTCTGCCATGCTTCTCAATACTACTTTTGCCCCCTCCTTTTCTGTCACTAATAATGCTGGATAAATCAGACTCATCTTGTAGCCATAAATTTGCAGAAACTTTTTATAAGAAAGCATGGCTTATCTTAAAACATATAGTTTGTTTTGGTAGTCTGCCATAAATAGCTGGGTGTGCTTTCTCTAGCTAATACCATTTCTTCTACCTACTGAAATGCGGCAACTAGTCCCGGGTTCCAAAGGAGTGCATCATTAACATGTCACCTCTCCAGCTATCCTGTCCTCAATTTGTTAACTCTGTCCACCCTTTCTATACTCTTGTACAGATGCAAAGGAGTGTTAATTACCTTCGCAAACATGTTAATTACCTTTGCAAACAAGTATCCAGAGAAGGAATGCATTTCTCTGTCCATTACATTCTCAGAGGTGCCAATAACATGGATTTTAATCCATCTGTAATGGTTTCTCAGATCATCTACTCCCTTTGTTCACTGATTTTAAGCTGAACCTCCTACAAATCACATTTTAGGTAATTCAGTGTTGCTTGTAATTCTGCAATGATGCTTTTTGATGTCTCTGATTCCCTCTCCAGCCTCTCCACTTTCATCTTCTGCCAGGTTGCCATTGAGTGGTAGACCCCAGCCTCCAAGACCACCAAGGATAGCTTTTCAAACAAAATGAGGATACTTTTTTCTGATGATGCCTTTTTGAAGTATTCAATGACTCTGCTAATATCCTGAGCTATTTCTGCTTGCACCACCATTCTAGCGTTCATTGTAGAAGATGATTGTTAAATTTATTATCAATTTCACTTGCCCGGGATGTTGAAGAGAAGAGATTATCTGCTCATCCTGTTTTGGGCCAGCCCCTCCCCCCATTTTGCAGTAGTTTGATATTCAGTTATTTAAGCTTCGGTCATATAATAGGGAACCCAGTCTACCTAATTTCATGTCATCTTTATAAAAGTTATGAAATACTTCTGAAAGTATTTCTAGATCTGACAAGTAGATGTTAAACAGATACAGGATGAAAACTAGCTCTTTTGGGATACCTTAGTAATATCCAGTCTTAACACTGATTGCTAGTCTTTAGGCCACCAATTAAGTCCTGTTGTGCAAGCACACTTTTATTCCACATACCAGAGATTTTTTATCAAAATGGCATGACTGATCTTGTAAAAAGCTGAAGAAAAATCTCCGTAGTTAGCATCAACCTGAATATTTTTGTCTATACCCAATATAAAACTATTGTAAAATATCATATTATAGTTATTACAGATCTAGCCTTTTTCTAAGAATGTTACATGAACATTCTTAACTATTTTTAATTCTAAACATTCCTTTGGGGATGTCAAAACACATAAAACAGGCATGTTCTCAGTTTGAGTTCCTAAATGCATTCCCATTTATAATTTATGTCTTGAAAACCTGATGTGTGAACTATAAAGTAAGTAAATAGATACCCTTGAGTTGAAATTGACTCATGGCAACTGAATAGGTAGGTCTGAACTGTATAAATGTATATATACATATATATATATATATATATATATATATATATATATATATATATATATATACACACACACACACACACACACACACACACACACACACACACACACACACACACACTTACAAGCACCAAAGTATTAATAATGAAGCAGCCCTTACTATTTGTGATGAATGTCATGGATTCTATAACATTCATGAGTCATCAGCAACTCAGGCATAAACATACCATAGTTTTGTGCCTCACCTGGAGGACAGCAACTGAGAAGTACAGTATCCCCTTAGACTGCTCTCTAATATCGATATTCAAGTACATATACAAGCATCTGGTATAAGGATAGAACCCAGTGCTTTCTGGACTTCCTACTTCTAAAGGTAAATATGTTACCTGTGAAGCCACTAATCCCCTCAGTGAATCAGTGAGTATGTTTTATGATATGTTAAGAACCAGTTACTGTAACACCACTTACTAATATGCTTAACCTTTATTTTGTACATTTTATATTAAAGCAGTCTTTGTTTTTAACCACATAATTTACAAATTTCATTGTACATTATTTCTGGTATTGTATGGATCTATCTCAGTTTATCATAGCTGCTCAGAATTTGGCATTCTTAGCCAGAGATCTGAAGTGCATCTAAGAAAATCCAAGGCATCCACTGAAATCTTCTACAAATAAGTAGAATTTAAGCCTGTTTTTGTACTTGTGTACTGTACTGTATTTCATTGAAATGTTGCTTCATTTTTACTGTTTTTTGCTGCTGTGACTGATTCATTTTGCGCATTGTATATTTGTTTCTTCTGCCTTAAATAGCATAGCTAGATTCAGACTTGCTAAATCTAGACTGTTTGGCATCACTTGAACACTAAAACCAGCCATCTTACATTACAATGGCATCCCTGCACCCTTGTGGTAGACATGAGTAGCTCAGGTTCCATCTGAGTTTGAGATTGCTGGAATAAAGGCTCTTTGAGGAGTTTTCCTATTGGTAGATTGTGTTAGAGCAGTTTTACTTCTCTTGTATTTAAGTACCAAGTTTGCGGGTAGCTGCGCACAGCACACCAGGGGTTAGTGGTGCCTTGTATACATGCAAACGCCTAGAATCACTTTTTTTCCCCTAAACATCACTCAGGGAAGCCCTCTTAGGCTTCCCTGCTGCTCTTCAGGCAATTTAGTTGCATAGTACTATACTGTAGGCAGCTCAGCTAAACAATGAGTAGTATCTTCCCACTTTCTTTGATGACTCTATATAGACTTAAGATCCCTTGTTAATCCCAGAGGAATAGCTGATCCTTTGCCTCCCACATGCTAGGAATTACCTGCTGCTATGGAAGTCAGTTTCCCAGCATTTCTCCAGCCAGCCTGATTGACATGGACATTCTGAGGCAATGTAGCAATTGCTTCATAGGCAAGGGAGCCCGCAGGATTTTTTGCAGGGGGGGGGTGCAAACCCAAGCCCCTCCCACACGACCCACCCCCTCTGCTGCCACGCCCACTCAGCCCCACCCCCACCCCTGCCCACGCAGCCATTCAAGTGCCCCAATACTTGGCTATTTTCCCCATTTGTCATAGACACTGTTCAAATCTCCCAGTGTGCATACTGTTTTATGCTTTACTTCTACAATGATTACAGAAATTTGGATTTCATTTACAACTTATTTCAAATTTTATAGCACAAACACTGATAGACATTTACTAAACCTAAACAAAGCAATAGTCTTACAATGAAAAGAGACTTAGCATTAAAACTTCTCTACCTTTGAAACCCACACTCACTGAAACAGCATTGAAACCCGCATTCAAAGAAAATGCATCTGGCCAGTGGCAGGGTAAGTTTACCTTTGGGCTGTTTTCAAATCATAGACTCCTTGCACACATTTCTAGAACCATGCAAAAATTATTTGATTCACCTTCCTGACTGTATTAATTATACTATATAATAATTGAATTATATCCCTTGTATAATACAGCACCACTTGCTAGAGTGTGTTTTAAATTTATAGTTCTGAACATTTTTCCTTTAAGCAATGAAACAAATCATATGAACCAATAATGACAACCTGCCCAATTTAGAACATTTCAACCATAAAGGGCCACTCTACTCAAACTTCTGTCATACAATCCACCAATATCAATCAATATGCAGAATCTTTGCAGAAGTAAAACTCATCTGAATAATTCCACATTAAAGAGATCTGAAACCAGTGAAGAGGTTGTTGCTAGAAAATAACTTTATATTCAGTGTTTCATCTACAAATTCACTGCCTGCTGCCCTTGAAAAATAAATTGCCTATGTTATATTAAAAAAATGGTAAGCTCTTAATATTGCAATAGGGAATGACTGACAAACCAACACGTTCATAGGCATCTCATACAAAGGAGGGCACACATAGTGAAGAACTCCTATTTCCCCCTTAAAATGCATCAAATACTCAGCAACTGAAAGGGCATGCAATACTAGCACTTCATCTGCTTGGTGTGGGAGTAGCATCTACAGCCTTCTGCACCAAAGGCAATTATGGTACTAACACTGCTTTCAAATTCTACAGCGCAAACAGTGACTACCATTAGCTAAACAAAACAGTTAATTGCACTTAGTACGAGCAACAGTAAATTTCTCTTCCCTTGAAACTCATTCCTAATGCCTTACTCTCACATCCTATATTTTTGCTGTCATAACACTATTCAGTGTTCTTTAAGCACTCTGTAAATGTGGGTATTAGTTCCTTCAATAATTTAATCTCCAGTTACTAATAAATCATTTCTTACCCAACTAATTTTTCACCTATTATTCAGTACTGTTTGATATTCCAATTCTATAAAAGCATAATCTTCATTACAGTTAGTCTTATCAACCTCACCATTTTTACCACCTACATCACTTGCTTGTAAGGATACAATTCTCTTTTAGTTGCCCTTTGAATTCTCAATCTGCTGAGAATCCTGAATTACAAGTGTGTCATCTGTAGCATCAAGTTTAATATAGGTCAAGAGATCTATACTAGTAGAGGGTACTTCCTTTCCTTAATGTGTGCTACTTGCACTTTGCTAAACATGATTTATCATCAGCCTAGTAATTAAAATACGTAAGAGTTTGCCAAGTTGTGCCAACTGCACAAGTAAAACCATCCTCAGCAAGTCCAAATTTATTGCCAACAGTAGTAAGCAAACCCGTCTTCTTACATGAGGAACACAAGTCTCCAAAGTTATAATGTACTGTACCTTAATATACACAAAGCATTTAGTACATTGGACAAGATATGTAATACTTCAGCAAATCAATCAATGATACACATTTAAAGGATGCATTTTCAGTGACAAAACAATTAAAAGTAAAGAATTATAAATCAAAAATATATAAATCAATAGCAGAATTCACAGACTTTTTAACAACTAGGAAATGTAAGTCAAATTGTATGAAGGAATCACAATATAGAATTTAATATAAAATAAAGTGCACTGAACTAACTTTTTATTCTGACCTACAGCACCACTTTTGCATGTGACACTGCTAAACATCTATAACTACTTGAGCTCGCAAACACTTGCGGTCATGGCTCAAGTTAAACATCACTTTGGCATAAGGTACGGAGTGTCATACCTACAATCTGTACCAAGTTATAACTAGCTAGGCCCTTTATAAGCAGAAACACTCTAGCACTTCAATCTGTCCCTTTATTCCAACAAATAGTTAAAGAATCAGAGGTAAAAAAATAAAATATATCACATAAAGGATACTCCTACCAAACAGTTAAACAGAAAACCACAAAACATTGAATGGCTAAAGATACAGTCTGCTCATCATGCAACCATTGTTATCTTTTTTTTTTAAACTCCATGGACATAGCAAAGTACAACACTCAATTAACACATACTTCTAACTATTAAGAATGACGAAACATCTACATATAAATTTCATATTTCTCTCTTTCTACAAAAAAACACACTCAAATACATTAAAGATGTAACACTGACAATGAAGAACAAAGTTTTTTGCCTTTAATTTTATATTGCATCCTCACTAGTTTTGTTTGCACTCAGTTTTATCCTGTCATGGTTTCTATATTTATTTCCTTCCACCAAAGTAAGTAATTAACATCTCACCTTATCATCTCAGTACACATCTTTAAGACCTCAGACTTAGCTAATGCATCATATTCCCATTCAGTCTTCAGTGTAGTATATCTTCAAGACTGTGCAAAGGAAATGTCTAAGAATTTCTAGATGCTATGAGTTTCATCCAGAACTGTGCCAAAGAACAGGATCTCTCAAGAACCATACTCAGATTAGAATTCCCCTCTAGAACTGTACTGCAGCAAAAGACGCTACTTCACAGGGATAGCTGAGCGCTGATCTTTAGTGTCCCCCATGTGTACAACTACTTTGTGTCATGAATTTCAACAGACTTTCAGCAGAGTAAAAATTCAAGAAACCAGTCCAGTGAGAGTGCATCTTCCACTGTATTATCTGCTTCTCTATATGATGCACAAGAGCTAAAAGCCTTTCTCTAGCACATGATCAACTACATCTTTCAGACATACTAAGACTTCTCAGTTTTAAAGATCTTATTTTGCTAGTCTCATTGCAAACCCATTTCATTAACCCGTACTACCACACCTCAATGCAATGCTTCTTTTTATACAATGGCTTCACAGATTCTGTACTCTGTTGCCACACTAACAGGTTTACAGTCAGCCAGCAGACAATTAACACAATCTATCAATGAAGAACATGAACTCGATGACTTACTCTTTAACCTTGTTCCCATTAATAAACAAGCTGGTTATATTATAGAGTACAATGCCCCTTTTGGAATGTACCTCACAAGACATCTGCAGCAGCTGGAAAGGCCACAGAAGTACCTCACAAAGAGAATTTCTGGCCTCAAACAGATGCCCTAAACTGATCGTCTCAAAAAACTCCAGCTTTACTCTGTAGCATATTGCCTACTCCGAGGTGATCTCTGCCCAACATATAAAGCTATGTCAAACCCAGAGCTGTTGGACATGCTACACCTAAAGAAATCCCAATCCCTCTGAACTACACGCTCTAGGGACTTAAACCTTGTCACCACAATAAACAGGAATTGCTAGGGGGATAGATTCCTGTCCCAGAGACTTCCCATACTCTGGAATAGGCTACCCATCTATGTCAAGCAAAGTTCCTCATTAGCACTCTTCAAGAAAAATCTTGATGAGTGGATGGGATATAGGAAATATACCCCAAGGATCACTTATGTGGCTCTGCTCGACAGGGGCACAGGAAATTAACTTTCTTGGGTTGGCATAAGCCAGGGAACGTTGTTGGCTAGGCTTACTTAGGCCGATAGCCTAGTACCTACCTATGAACCTATGGTGGGACACTAATTTCCTGCTGAGGAGTATTTCTATGCTACAAAACTTTTAGACAACAATCCTCACAGCTACTGCCTAGTGTTCTATAACATCATATTCTTCAAAACCTAAAATAATGCTTTACCTGACCATATCTGACAGAGTATAACATGGACCTATGTATAAACAATCAAGACTGTTCAAGCCTTTTAACTTTTGGTCCGTATACTGTAGACCATTGTACAATACAACAGACTGGGTATGCCTTCTCTTAGAAACTGCAGACTCTAAAAGAGTTATTATACTATTCTGCCACTTGCCGTAAATCGACAGTTCATACTTTTCAGAATACCTAAAATACTAACGCATATTAAGTACATGTCTTATGTTTACTTTGCTCTGTGGTCAGTGTAGTATTGTACAAGATAGCATTTCTTCATCTTGATCGTTACTGTGGGTTACTGTGGTATTAATTACATACAGCACGGCGTGTATGACTTATTCTGTCTGTGCTGTATGCTCATGTTTTCTCAAGGAGTCAGTACCCTTATCAACTTTGAATTTGAAACCTTGGATCCCACTTACATCCTTCTAATAAGTAAGATTGGGTTCCTCTTCTGCTGAAGAGTTTTACTCTGATTGTCATCTTCCATGACCTGCACTACAAGGTCATTGTCATTATCTCTCTGAAATTTCTTTTCCTTGAAATTATTTAATTTTTTTCTGTCCTTAGTGACTACTGTATCAACCAAGGATTGTCTCTCTAGTTCTCCTGCTACCAGCTCTTCGTTATGCTCTGGTAAATATGCTCTGATCAATGTATCTCCTGCGTGTGGTTCCTTGTCCGGTCTCTAAATAACATCCTGTGAAAGACTTTCTGAATATGCTGAAATTATTTTAGATAGTCCATGCATGTTGTATTGGGAGTTTGGACTTAAGCAAAGCCTGTGCAGGGAAGAAGGGGTCTTGGATACTAAGGAAGCCAAAAGTAAACAGCAGAAGTTGTTTTGCATCGTGCTCATGTGCTCAATGAATGAGGAAAGGAGGGAAGTGCGATTCAGGCCCTAAAAGGGCTTGTAAAAACTTGCATAACTGACATACACCATAGAAAGAAATGAACAATTTCAGGAGTCACAACACACTTGTAAATGAGCTAATCGCAGAACTTACAAAAGACCAGAAAATGAGAGAAATGAGCGAACACGCTGGAACTGGCAGCAGGGACAAGGAAATTCTAATTAGCCATAACTACAGGATGAGAGGTTGGCATAATGGTTAAGGTGTTCACCTTACAGACACAAAGTGCATTTTTTCTCTCATGGGATAATTGGCTAGGCTTAAAATGGCCCACAAGAGCAGTTAGCCTCATACTAATCTATGAACTTATGAACTAATTTTCAGCAGGAGCCTAAGAGAAAATATTTACAGTTACAGCAACAGTGCAATACAATAAATGCAAGGATTGTATACCATTCATAAAATGTCATATGGGCAGTCAAAAGATAAAATCAAAAATGACAGTCAAATTACAACTGCAGTCCATGTACAGATTATCTTCAGGTCATGACAGACACCCACACCTGCACAGTCCTGCCCAGGCATACTACAATCAACTAATGCTCATTACTTTTCAGACCTTTAAGATTACAAGAAGTGCATTGTGGGACATTCACAATCACAACTATGTAATAAAGCAAAAAACAGATAAGAAAAATCAATAAACAGAGCTACAAGTAAAACATACCACTAATCCCCAAAAATTCTGGGCAGCTGCCAACCAAGTATTACAACCAGGCAAACTCACTGCCCCTCGCCCCAATGTCAGTGGAGATAGTATAGAGATAATTACCCAATTTAACAACTACTTCAATTCTTCCATCCTTAACCTAACTAGCAACAGCCAGACCTGCACTCCCCCACAACCAATCAACAACCCAAACTCATACCCCAATTCACTCTCAAACTAGTTCCTACCAACACAATATACAAGCACCTCACTAAACTAAAACACACCACCTTGGCAAGCGACAAACTCCCTGCAGAGTACCTCAGAACTGTCGCTAATGCTATAGCGTATCCCATCTTGATACTTATTAACAGGTCTAGCAATGAGCATACAATTCTAGCCCTTTGGAAAATCTCCTACATAATACCCTTGCACAAAGGTGGTCCCTCAACCAAACTTAATTACCACCCCAATCTTATCCCCCTATCAAAAATCCTTGAAAATTACATCCCTTCTCAGCTGATGAAACATTTACTTACAAATAGTCTCCGGACCAACACCCAACATGGCTCTTGCCCATCCCATAGCACCACCACAGCACTCGTTTCCTTCACCGACACTGTTTATCAATATAGGAACCAAGGAAACCTAGTGTCTGCCACCTTCCTTGACCTGTCCAAAGCATTTGATCTGTGCTACCAGAGGGGTGGTTTACCTGGGGCAGTGCACCAACTGTCAAAGTTTCTATGTGGGCAAAACAGAGAGGGAATTAAGAAAACGAATTTACGAACACCTTCATGATATAATCAAAAAGAAAGAGACCAATGCTTTCTACAAACATTCCCTCTCTTGTCCCGAATCCAAAATCCACTTCCTGGTCCTAGAACATGTAGAACCAGATGCAAGGGGTGGTGATTGGGAATCTACTTTGGGTTATCGTGAATTATTATGGCAGTTGAGACTGAACGCAGGGAAGCCACCCGGTTTGAATGGGATGATTAGTATTAAACCCGTTTTGAAGCTTAGAAGGGCTAGGCTATAGTTCTCAGACTTGAGGTTTTTTCAACAAATTAATATTTTTACATATTAATTTAATATTTATGGCTTCGAAGCTCCAACTTCAAAAATATACTATTAATATTGGAATTCAATATGAGTGGGCGTCAAAAAACACCCAATATATAATTAATGTTGTATTCTAACAACACACAGCATGTCTTTTATGTGTTTAACAGCATAATATGCTTCTTATTAAAATTTCTTAATCTCAACGAGATTTTTAAATTCTATTTTTAAACTTTGATATGAAAAATTTTTATATGTTTTTATGTTGTTGTGTCATTCTTATATATTTATCTTTTAAGTGTGTATTATATCTTGAATCAGTGTAATGAAAACTATTCCCTAGTACACACTTTTAAACACTGGAGCACTTGAATATCAGGTTTCATTAATTAATTGTATAATTGCCAGAGTATATAACAGGCATTGCAATACATCACAATTTGTATACTTGATAAAGCTCAGGACTACCTGGGCGAAAGCGCTTGTGTGATTTCTTTTGTGACTTGTGGAACTGGAGTACTGTTGGAATTAAAACCAGCTTCTTGCTTTACAACAAAGTTTTGGTGTTTTCTCTCTAAGGTCGTGGTTAAATCTTTCTTTGGTACTGTTTGTTTGTTCACCGTTTCATTTGCTTCCATTACCATGGCTAACGGAGAGGAAACCTTTAACCTAGGAGAGACTCCCGAAATTTTGCAGACAGCAACAAACGATCTTCCGGTTAGCAGAGCGGAATTCAACCAAGTGTTGGTTGCACTCAAAGAGCTTACAAACTTGCTAAAACCAACTGTTACAGCTTCACCTTGGATAGCGTGCAACCAGCAACAAGCTCTACAGAGCAACGCGAATGGATTACCAGCTATTGCAGACCCAGAAGAGGGTGTGAGTTACACATCATCCCCTTCGGAAATGTCTGGTGCTGGATCTAAAAGAACTAACACAATTCGTCGCCAAGAAGCAACGGGAGCACCTGAAACAAATACACGTTTAAGAGCAACCGGGACTAATAACCTTGGCCCGATGTACAAAAATAGGGATGTTAACTTTAATAAATGGGCCGGACAACGTTTCACCTTTTCAAAAGGTACTAACAACTTTAATAACTTTTCGAATTTTGATGAGAGCATGGACTTGTTTAAAGATAAATTGTACTCCTTGAGGAGTACACAGTTAGAAATAGACTATCTAAATGAATGTAAGAGAGTTAAGCGTATCCCGAAAGGGCTACGCTTTTTCAAATTTCCTAACAATGTTCAGCATGGCACTGATTATTATTTCAGGTTGTGTGAAATTTTTGACAAAGCCGGGTTGGAAATGCTTGATGTAATGGTAGGGGAATATGAGTCAAAAGTACAAATATTAATGAATGATCTAGATGTTTTAAACAATGAATTAACATCTGGCCCTGATTTTAATGCTTTCAAACCTAACTATGACAAAGTTTTCGATAATGTTGATATTTTTTGTGATAAAATATTAAATAGAAAATTAAGAAAACTGGAACGTGATTTAAATGATTATAGGGATGGTTTAGCTTATCCCAGTCCCAATGGCTACCATAGAACTTCTTCAAAAACATCTACTACCTATGCGGACAGAACTAGTGAGACACATGATAGATTAGAAGAACCCCCTAGAAGAAGCGAAAGGTTAGCAGAAAAGAACAGGAAGGGCAGCAATAATCAGGATTTTCAACGAAACCCCGGCCAGACCGGGGTTTGGGGACAAAGGCAAAGGCAAACACAGAGGTCCTGGAACATTGTACATTAATTGACACTTACACCCCAAATGTTTTAATACCACTGGAAGAACATCACACTGATCAATTTCTAAACCTGGATTTACACACTGATAATTCCATTAACACTGAGGGGAATTGTACCATCTTAAAGAGAAACAACTTTGTTATTTATAACTACACTGACATAAACATTTTTGAAAATGCTTTTGAAGTGTTCACTCGAGGGTTACAATTTGTTCCAACTAAACCCATGAATCTAACACAAGCCCTGGTAGAATTGAAAATGTTCACCAGAGCTCTGAATTTGAATCTAATTTTTAAAGGTCAAACATTGAATGAAACAGGCCTAATGCGAACAAGCCTCTTTAACCCCCCACTACACCCAATAATTCTCTTCTTTGAGAAATTAGTGGAGAATGACTTCAGGAAATTATATAACAACCAAGAAATCTTGCTCCATCCTAACTTTACAGAACAGGAAATGAATTTCATAAAATACCTGCATGAAGAAAAAAATCAGGATTATTAAACCTGATAAAGGTGGAGGAATTGTTCTTATGTTCTCAGAGGATTATGAAGCTCATATGCACACCATGTTACAAGATGATGAACAATACGAGACGGTCTCACGGAATGAAATCAACATCGCCTTCGCTGAGATTAATTACTATCTCAATGAACTCCTATTACAACGGGCCATTAATGAGAAGGCATTCAACTACCTCCATGTGGAAAAACCAAAAATACCAGTCATCTTTGGGATACCTAAAACCCATAAAGGAATCCACCCATTACAATTTAGACCGATTGTATCAGGAGCAGGAGGAGTGACCGAGCCTCTGGGAAAATTCATTGATTACATGACCAAAGAGTACATGCCCTCACTATCTCATGTCTGTAAAGATTCCTGGCATTTTCTTCGTGACTTCCCCATCTCCTGTTTTTCACCAGATGTTCTGATGGTCACAGTGGACATTAAAGATCTTTTCTCCAGTATTCCTCATCAAGAAGGCCTGGAATTGTTTGCCCAATTTCTTGGTCAAAGCACCACCCTCAGTAGTAAAATGTCCAACTTACTTACTGAGATGATGGAAATGGTTTTGTCCAACAATTTCATCTTTTTCAACGGTGAACTGTACCGGCAACGCAAGGGTGTAGCTATGGGGGCATCATGTGCGTCCTTCTATGCAAATGTAGTTTTGCATATGTGGGAACACACATTCGTCTTATTACCACCATGGGAAGACCATATTCTTTTTTACAGACGTTATTTGGATGACATCTGTATTCTTTGGTCTGGTTCCCAGGAGGACCTATCCCGATTCTTCACACATATCAACTCAACCACAAAATTTCTACAATTCACACATACAGTGGATCCACATGAGCTGCATTATCTAGACATCACCCTTTATAAGGACTACACTCAAAAGACTTTTAATTCCAAATTATATCGTAAGGCTACCTTCTCCAACTCCTTCCTACATTTTGAAAGTGCCCACCCCCTATATCAAAAAAGGGGGATCATCAAGGGACAGCTCATTAGAGCAAGTAGAATATGTAGTACACAGAATGATTTTGAATCGGAGGTGGAGTTTTTGAAGAGCCTTTTTTTGGAGAGGGGCTATCCTTTGGAACTATTTTTAACTTTAGCAGCAGAAGTAAAGTCCGCTCGACACTCCCTATACACACCAATACTAGGGGGTGGACTTGAACCCGTGCCTAATACTACTCAAAACAAGGATGCTGCCCACACTAACAATTTTATGTACACATACTCATCCAATTCTTATGAGATGGAAGAAGCCATTTTGCACCATTGGCCAGTTCTGGCCCTCTTCGACGAATTAAAGGACTATATACCATCTAAACCCATTTTTGTTCGAAAAAGAGGAGTTAATTTAAAAGAAATATTTGAAAGAAATCAAGGAACCAAGAAGAGGGTCAAACAACCAAGGCTGGGCACATTTAAATGTGGTGCCTGCGCCCAGTGCCATGCCATATCCAAAGACATAGCCCCCTACCTCCCATCAAGAAACTACAAGATACATCCCACAGGTTTCTACACCTGTGCTACCAGAGGGGTGGTTTACCTGGGGCAGTGCACCAACTGTCAAAGTTTCTATGTGGGCAAAACAGAGAGGGAATTAAGAAAACGAATTTACGAACACCTTCATGATATAATCAAAAAGAAAGAGACCAATGCTTTCTACAAACATTCCCTCTCTTGTCCCGAATCCAAAATCCACTTCCTGGTCCTAGAACATGTAGAACCAGATGCAAGGGGTGGTGATTGGGAATCTACTTTGGGTTATCGTGAATTATTATGGCAGTTGAGACTGAACGCAGGGAAGCCACCCGGTTTGAATGGGATGATTAGTATTAAACCGGTTTTGAAGCTTAGAAGGGCTAGGCTATAGTTCTCAGACTTGAGGTTTTTTCAACAAATTAATATTTTTACATATTAATTTAATATTTATGGCTTCGAAGCTCCAACTTCAAAAATATACTATTAATATTGGAATTCAATATGAGTGGGCATCAAAAAACACCCAATATATAATTAATGTTGTATTCTAACAACACACAACATGTCTTTTATGTGTTTAACAGCATAATATGCTTCTTATTAAAATTTCTTAATCTCAACGAGATTTTTAAATTCTATTTTTAAACTTTGATATGAAAAATTTTTATATGTTTTTATGTTGTTGTGTCATTCTTATATATTTATCTTTTAAGTGTGTATTATATCTTGAATCAGTGTAATGAAAACTATTCCCTAGTACACACTTTTAAACACTGGAGCACTTGAATATCAGGTTTCATTAATTAATTGTATAATTGCCAGAGTATATAACAGGCATTGCAATACATCACAATTTGTATACTTGATAAAGCTCAGGACTACCTGGGCGAAAGCGCTTGTGTGATTTCTTTTGTGACTTGTGGAACTGGAGTACTGTTGGAATTAAAACCAGCTTCTTGCTTTACAACAAAGTTTTGGTGTTTTCTCTCTAAGGTCGTGGTTAAATCTTTCTTTGGTACTGTTTGTTTGTTCACCATTTCATTTGATACAGTATCCCACAGCAAACTTCTTACTATCCTAGCCAAACTCAACCTCAACAACCCCTCCTTGCTCTGGTTTCAAGATTACCTAACCAACTGCCAACAAGCAGTTAAGTGTCATAATCCCCCCCTTCTCCCAGTAACAGTAGGTGTACCACAAGTATCCATTCTGGGACCCCTACTATTTAATATGTTTACAAACAACCTCCACACTACCACCCAGCAAGCTACAATAGTCCAAAATGCAAATTATACTACACTGATCTCCTCAGCCACCACACTCCAAACACTCCAGACTAAAACCCAAGAGGCCTTATCCAATATCAAAAACTGGTTAAAAAACTCCCAGCTAATACTTAACCCCTAAAAGACTCGACTTATGCTTTTACACCCTACCAAACTATTGACTCTTCTGCTCTTCTCTCTAACAATTCTGCTAACAACATCCAAATCTCCCCAGTATCACAAGTTAAACTTCTTGCTGTAATACTTGACCAAAACCGAAAGTTTGACAAACATATAGCACAAACCATGTCCAAAGTCCATAAAAAAACTTGGTACCCTATACCGCTGCAAATATTATCTAACCAAAGACACCAAATTTACTATATCCAGAACTCACCTTCTCTCTAGATTGCTCTATGCATCCTCTGTATTAACAAACCTTAACAAGACAGACCTACACAAACTGTTCATGTGCTATACTAAAATAGTTACGATTGATAACCAACTCTAATTTCCACTCCCACCACTGTCACTCACTAAAACAATTAGGTTGGCTAGAACTCCCCAACTTACTAAACTATAACCAACTCACCATGGCTTATTACTTGCTGTATAACCCAAACAAGATTCCTGATCTCTCTGGCTTACTCAACTTTCACAATTCTGCTCACCAACTAATATTCACAAACAAAGCCCTTCTTGAAGTAGCTAAGTGTAGACACAGTACTAGAGAATCCCTCTACTCCCACACAGTTGCTAAAATCTAGAATACTCTTCCACCAGATATCAGATTGCAAAACAGCAGTCCCACCTTTAAAATCCAGTTAAGAGACCACCTCAGTCTCATCTGGCAATGTACCTGTGCTGACCATGGCTAGCCCTTCTACCACCATTCAGGCAAATCTTCCTCTGGCACTACTCAAAAGTCAAACACATAGAAAAACCCTATCATAGCAAAGTATATTTTTAAATGAATGTTTTTAACTATATTTAGTATCACTGTGCCTTCTTACTCAAATACATTATATTTTCTGCTTTACTACTATACACTCTATGTATTGTACACTTCTGTAACTTCTCATCATACTATGCCATGATATACTATTGTTTGCTCTATTAATTTGTATTCATCTCTGACTTTTGTATTTTTATCATGTATGTGGAGCTGTTGTATTTTTGTATTTTTATGACTGTCAAGTATGTGGAGCTTTTCTCCCCGGGTCTCTGTTGAAGACAGGCACCTGATTGCCCAGTCAGATCAACCTGGTAATCAAATATAAAAAAAAAATAATAATAATAAATAAATTATTAGTGAAAATCTTTGTATTCCTTCGAGCTTAATACTAGCCCTTCTGTACACACAAAAAAGTCTGACTGTATGAGAGATTAAATCTGCCCTAGACCAGCATGTCAATTGCCACCATGAGGTACATCATAGCAGTGAAAACAGAATGTTCCAACTTATGCTGCAAGCCACAAGGCATGCAAAACACAACTGTGTGTGTGCGTGTCGGGGCTTTACAATTTCTGAATTCCCATTGTTGATTGTAACTAATCTTTCCCTTTGAAAGTTGTAAACATCAACAGATATGTATTTTTTATCAGATATGTATTTTCTTATCTGACTGACTACTGAAAAGTCAAACAGTACAGATAAAAGTGGTGTAGATATCAATATGGAGAAGGGTAGACAACAACTGTAAAATAACAAGCATATTCACCACAGCGCAGTGGAAATGTGTTGGATATCTAAGAAAACCAGCAACTTTAAGACACTGTAGTTGTATTCTAAGATTAGGAATAAATAGGCTCAGTGTGAACCGTGTTAACAAAAGTGAGAAAGGTGCAGTAAAACATTGTCTTCCAACCGCTGTTAGTAAGTTGTCATTCAGGCTAAGGGCTTTAAACAAAGTGTCTATGACTGAAGTGTTACAGAAAAATGACAGTCACATTAAAATAAAACTAAAGTTGTCAATTCAGGAGTCTACACAACCTTATACACAAAAGATGTAATCAGCTGAGCTCAGCAGAGAGCACTAATCATGTGACTGAAATACTTACAACAAGGCAACACTACTGAAAGCACTGTATTGCCTTTCTGAAATATTAACATACCTATCTACCTCTTGGCACAAGAAATCTGGACAAAGCCCAAAATAATGGGGAAACAAAGGCCTAAAAATAGGGACAAATTTTAAATATTGCTCCTAATAATTTAGAACGTTGCTAGAATAACAGGTGTTGTGTTAGCATGCATTTTCTGAAGGATGTGAAGTTTGAAACTCTAATTCTCTCATTATTTAGTAATTTCAACCCTCAATAATTTGGCAGAAAACCACAAAAGAACAGGCCAAAAATATGAGGCAAAAATATGGGCGTTTGGGGAAAATCCGGACAGTTGAGAGTTAGGAGTGCCAGTCTCACAGTATCTGTTGCGGACTTACTGTTTTTCTTTGCAAAATCAACAAAATTCTGCAAAAAATCCATCAACTGTTTCATGCAGTTAGCATTTACAGGAACTCTACTATGACAAAGCTACTTAATATCATCATTACACACATACACACACAGAAGTACAAAAAGGATGCTGGATACAGTTATATTTCAATACAGGGTGTAAACAAGCATGCTGTGTGTACTCATCTGCCAAGAGGATTACATTTATCAAATTCTGAAGATTGAATAGTTAATCCTCACCTGTACAAAACCTGAAAGAGACCACCAGAACAACTTTTATGGTTGTGAATGGAGGCCAAAGTCAAAATAACATATATTTACTGAAGAAAACATTTGGATCAATGACACATTTTAATATGTCACAAATAACTGCAAAATGAAATCATGTACATAAGTGAAAAATTTCTGGCTGCAGTTCTGATAAGTATATTTCAAGAGTGCCCACATCTTTTGCTGAAACTTTGGAACATTAAGACCACATTCTGAAGTTCCATTTTAAATTCCATAATTCCCAGCTCCAGTTTGGTATGTAACATATTAGAGAACTTAGAAGAAATAGATAAAGTAGGCAGGGTAACTCAAACAACACTCCAAGATCCAAACGCTACAACACCAATTTATATGCCTGGATTTTATATCCCCCTAGCAAACAAATTCCTCGCACACACACACACACACACACACACACACACACACACACACACACACACACACACACACACACACTACCTTACTAAAGCTGCCCGTTTCAGTTCCCGCTCCACTAAAGCGTCCCATCTTCAATCCGTTTCGGTTCCCACGCGCAAGGGTCCCATCTTCCGTCCGTTTTGGTTCCCGCTCACTTGCAAGGGTCCCATAGCTCCCGCGCGATGATGTCACAGCATCCTCTAAACTGTTCAGTTCCCGCTCGCAAACTTCGCACGATGATGTCAGCACGCCTGCTACTGGACTTCTTAAAGCAAAACGCCTTAAAAAAAAAAAGAAAAACTTTTTTTTTTTAAAATGAAAAGATTAACTTGTCAGCGGATTCCAGGGGGTGCAAGTGCACCCCCTTGCACCTGCCTGTGGGTGCCCTTGTTCATAGGTTCATAGGTTCATAGGTTCATATTAGGCTATCTGCCCTGGGGCAATTATAAGCCTAGCCTGATTCTGTATGGCTTACGCCACCCCTTGATTTGAGTATACTGTGCCCTTTTTAAGGTTTAGTTTACTGTGCCTCTGTCTAATAGTGACAAGGGAGTAATCCCTGGGACAAACCTATGATCCCTCATCCACCTATCGAGATTCTTCTTGAAGAGATTCAGTGAGGTGCTCTGCCTCACATGAACTGGAATTCTATTCCAGAGCGAAGGGAGCCTCTGGGTTATGAACCTGTCCTTCCAGCAAGTTCTATTTATTTCTGTGCTGAGGTTCAAGTCTCTCGAGCGTGTGGCTCTAAGGGATTTAGATTTACTGAGGTGGAGCATGTCCATTAATTCTGGATTTGACATAGCTTTGTATGTCAGGCATAGATCGCCTCGAAGTAGGTGGTATGCAACTGAGTAGAGCTGTATACATGTATACAGACAACCACCTGCTCCTAAAGCAAACAAATACAGTATGAGAGAGATGTCACTATACCATGAAGCATGAGTCTGTCCCCTCATGTAACAATAAACAAGACATCAAAAAGGTTGTCAGCTCATACACCTCTTCTCCTTCACAAGATAGTCAAGACATGTAAACCCACATACATGGAGGTACTCACCAAGAGCCTACCAAAAGACCAGAGACCTCCTAAACACAAACAACCCTCACAGTGGTACACAAACAGAATCCACCAGTACACATAACAACACACATATCAGTGTCTCAGCAATCCAGCTCCTAAAGCAAAACACTTCAAAACCAAATACCCCAGGGCTAGGATGCTGAACTGATAGCTGCTCTTTATTTCAGCTCTCTTACCTCAATTCAATTCCTGACAGGAATTTCACAAAATAACATTTAATTTGAATAAATATTTTTTACTAACTTATTTCTAATAACTTCGAGCATCTATAAGAAAGCTTCCATTGTCAGAACTTGAATAATTCCTGTCAAATTAATTACTGGAAAATCAGCACCAATATCAGCTTCACACCATGAGCCATCTAAGGAATTCAGCACAAGACTCTTCTTTCAAAAAAAGACCTGCAATCTCTGATTACAAATATACATGAACTTACAATAAAAATTGACAAGATGCACAATAAAATAGATACTTTTAAAGAAAAGTGCTCACAACAATTAGAACAGCTTCAAGAAATATTTGCTCATCAGAAAGGACATATATCACTTATTGAACAGTCATTGAATGACATTGACACTAGAGTCCAAATAGAAGAACAACAAACTGAATTCTTACTTCAACAGAATACATATTTACTAGAAAAGCTTGATGATATGGAAAATCAAACAAGAAGAAATAATATCAGAATATATGGTCTATCAGAAAAATCTGAAGGGGACAATATGATAAACTTTCTTACCACTTGGATACCAGATGTAACAAAAATACCTGAAACTATTTCATATGGTATAGAACGTGCTCATAGATCACTAGCAGCTTCTGGAAATACTTCTTCTCCAAGTAAGAACAAGCTGAGATCTATAATTGTAAGACTTTTTTCTATACAAGATAAAGATCTTATATTAAGAAATGCTTGGGTGAATTCTCTCATCAAATACAATGATTCATTAATAAGATTTGACAATGATTATTCTACAAAGGTGGTATCAAAAAGAAAAGAATTTCTACCAATAATAAAAACCTTGAAGAAGAAGCAATTGAAAACCCATCTTTTATTCCCAGTAAGACTGAGAGCTTTTCTACCAAATGGAATAAAAGTCTTTGAAACAGTAGATTCAGCAATAAAATACCTTACCAACAATAACATCCTAACACATGAAAAATCCATGGACTGGTCAATTAGTACACCAAAGAGAAATGCTGAAGCAAATAACTAGAAAACTGTTGAGCAAAAAAAAAAAAACTAAAGGATAAATAATCTAACAAATGGTATATTCTGTAAAAGTTTAAATAATAATACTAACAACAAAAGAAAAGTTATTTCTGTCTTCAAGTCAATCTGAAACAGGTACTGTTTTCAATTATACTTTAATTCTCAAAGTTAACATTAATTTAAATGCATTTATCCCAAATCACATTAATATATTAAGTACAATTTAAACATTACTTTATTATTCATTCATTTTATATTTCTAATCAGAATAATCAACACATAAAAATGTTCTCAAGTATGTTCTCAAGTATATATATATATATATATATATATATATATATATATATATATATTTTATTTTTATTTTACTTTGTTCTTTTTTTATAAAGTCTTCATTAGTTTATAATACTTTAACCAGTATAAGGTTACATTGCTTAATAGCTACAATAACAGCTGCTATATATTTTGTTATTAGTTACATCCCTGACAACATTGCTTTTTATGAATTAAAAATGTCCCTAATTGGGTAAATAGTAATGTTGAACGAGAATGTTCTGTTTTTGTTTTTGAAATGAAGTATTTCAGTTTAAACATTTCATAAGACTATTTTAGATAGTCTTAAAAGGTGTTCTGTCTTTGACCCATATGCTCGTGTTAATGTAATACAGTGCAGGAGTATGTTGTCACTGATATTTTGAGGCTATGAGCTTATAAAACTTTAACCAGTATATGGTTACATTGCTTATAGATATAATAACAGCTGCTATATATGTTGTTATTAGTTTCATCTGTGACAACATTGCTTTTTATGAGTTAAAAATGTCCCTGATTGGGTAACTAGTAATGCTGAACTGGAATGTGCTGTTTTTGAAATTAAGTACTTCAGTTTAAACATTTCATAAGACTAGTTTAGATAGCTTTAAAAGGTGTTTTGTCTTTGACCCATATGCTCGTGTTAAATGTAATACAGTGCAGAAGTATGTTGTCACTGATATTTTGTGGATATGAGTCGGCTGTGTTATGGTTTCGGACGTCCGGAGTTGAAAGATGCTTTTAAATGGCTTGGGTGTTCTGTTGCCTTTTCCCTCATTGAGAGATACGGCATGTTATGTTTAAAATTGCAGGCTTTGTTGGTGGTAATCTCTACTCGGCAGACTAGAGTGCTCGCATGCACACTATATGAAGCATGACAGGGAAAAAAAAAAAAAAAAGAGAAAAACGCATACCTTTTCCTGCTTAGCTCTCAAGACAATTAAATAGCCATGAATATCTTTAGACACTCTAGTTCCTTATTGCTTCTCGCATTTACTTATTTACGTCATCCCCTGACCCTATCTAATTGACGTCTATTCAGGAAATAAGCACCGTTCACTTTTAAAGATACAAAAACCCAAATTCCTTTTAATAAAATGCAATTAATAATTGTGGTTCATCTAAATGTATGGAGAATTAATTTTACATATGCTTTATATAAGAAGGCTGAGATACAAAATAATGTGTTTTCATTACACTGGTTAGGATAGAGTATGTGAACACCATCCCTGACAGCAATCTTTAATGACCTGCAAGTCCTAGATATCATCCAGGATAGTGAGGACTTTTTTTTTTTTATCTTTCATTATTTCCAATGTCCGTCTTAAATATACATTTAATAAAGTTATATGTAAAGAAATGGTAGAATTGCCAGCACAACAAACATCACTACAATACACAAAAGGGTCTTTTTATCAATAAAAGCAAAAATATATATAAACATATACATACTCACACACACACACACACACACACACACACACACACACACACACACACACACACACACACACACACTGAAACACAGTACACAAGACACAACATCACCAAACATAAATAGAGCAAATAGTGACCATTTTCTAAGCATAAATACAACCTCAGAGGTGCAGCTATAATAAGAAACTGCAGATGTTTAATTCCAAAAATTTTATTCAATTATAAGATTAAATTACTGATGTTAAGTAAGCCAAATTTGTATTTCCAATACTTATTGTCAGCAGATAAACTCACTGATTAATGTCAGTCTAAGCTGTAAGAGATAATATGTGTTTTTTTTTGGAAAATGTGGTCAAATGAACAGTAGTTTTACCTTTGTACTATGTCTTTTGATTATACAAAGTCACTATGAAAATTGATAAAAGTGTTAACAACAAAGCACTCAATCAAATAACAACATTATAAGCAATCTCTTATCTCTTAGATAACGTAGATGTCTAAATTTTGATCTTGTTGCCTCCACCCATGGGAAATGTTTTTGAAAAGTTAGAAAATGCAATTAGACAAACATATTTGATGTCCATTAAATAAATATTAATATATTTGTGCATTGTATTGCATTTCAGTTTATCTTAAACATGAAATATGATGTGCTTTCAGAACTATTTATGTTTTTATTCAAATGTGACTTTGTAAATACTACTCTAATAACTGGTTTTGGACTTGAGTAGTCTAAAAGCACTTACACAACAATGGTATTGTATTGTAAAGTAATGTCAGTAAATAGTTTTCAACAGATGTCTACAACATACAGTTATAGATTTTAACATGAGTAAATGTTTATCAATACTCTAAACTATTTTGAAATGATATTATCTTAGTCTAAATGTTTGTACCTTTTTGAAGTCTGATTGGAAATAAGTATTATTGAATTACAATAAGATAAAGAGTAAAAGTAAATTTATATATTTTAGCTGATTAGATTATCTTAATATATTATTCAATTATCTTTATTTAAAACCTAAGAGGATAAGAATAACTGATCCAAATATTATTAGAGAGGGTACAAAGATTGTTTGGTTAGTTTCACTAACCAAACAAGGAGGTAGATTACCTCATATTGATAGGGAACGTTTTTTAAGGTTAAAAATTACAAGTTTGGAAGTTTGTTGCTTTTTTATTTTACCACTTTGGTGTCACTTAGAAACATGTAAAAACCACACAAGAAAGATATTTTTGAATTCTACATCCAAGATGAAACTAAGAGTAAACAATATTTACATAAACTCACATATAAAACAAACTCAAAACTAGGAAATGAAATGTCTATCCATAAATATTAATGGTCTAAATAATAGTAATAAAAGGAGAAGCCTATTCAAGTACATAAACTTACATAAACCACAAATAGTCTTTTTACAAGAGACACATTTATTAGACAGAGATATAAACAACTTAAATATTAATAATTACACAGTACTAATTAACTCTCAATACAAAACAAAAAAAAAGAGGAGTAGATATACTACTTCGTAACTCAACTATAACAACTAAAATAATTGCTACTCATCGAGATACATCAGGTATATTTTGTTTAGCTTTAATAGAACTAAATAAGATCATCTATATGTTAGTTAATCTATATTGGATCCCAGGACTAGGATTAAGAACAGTTAAACAGCATTTTGAAGAGATAATTCATTTAACTAAAGGTAGCCTCATATTGGTAGGAGATTTTAACTGTATAATGAATGAAAAAGATACAGATTCTAAATCTAAAAGAAGAAAACAACCTATCTCTAAAGCACTGTCAAAATATATAGATACATTATATTTAAAAGACATAAATGAATTTGTAGAACCAAACTCACTAATCTTCACATTTTATTCTCATAGATATAAAACTAACTCTAGAATTGATAGAATATATGTTGCCAATGACCTAATAACAACAATTGACAAAGTCAAAATTATAAATTGTCCATTATCTGATCATAATGCCATAGTCTTTGAAAGAGAACATACACCTTTTTATTCAAATCCCATTACTAGGATACATTCTTATATCACAAAAAATGACAGAATTCAAAGAATTTTATGAAGAAACAATCAAAAATTTTCTAGAAATAAATTACAAAGAGGATATTTCAGAAATATATGTCTGGGATTCATTAAAAGCAGTTACATGTGGGAAAACATTATACTGGTACATAAATAAAAGGAAGTTATGGAATAAAGATATGCTAGATATACAAAACAAAGCAGATGAATTGAAACTGGAAATACAAAAGGGAAATACTACTCAAGTTCAAAAACTTACACAAACCAATAAGAAGTATGCAGAATTGTTACATCATAAGATTATGATTAATTTGGAAAAAATAAAAATAAATTCATACTCCACTAATTTAGCACACCTGAGACACTTAACTAATTGAACAAAAAACAATTAAATCTAAACAAATAAAATAAATATTTATTCCTAATACTAACAAAAGAGTTACGGATCTAAATTATATCTTAGAAGCATTCAGACTTCAATTTAACATTGACAATTCCATAAACACTCAAGATACACTTACTAAGGATATAACAAAATGCTTAGAAAATAATATTCATATTAAATTAACACAAGAACAAATAGATATTATAAACAAACTAATCAGTATGACAGAGTTAAAATCACAAATTAAAAGTCTCAAGACAAATAAAGCACCTGGCCCAGATAATATGCTACCAGAAATGTATAAATTAATACGCAATCAAGCCATTTCTTTACTATTAAAAGTATATGATATAGCCAAAAAAGATTTGAGCATTCCACCCTCTTGGAAATATTCATTGATATCTCCAATTATCAAACCAGATAAAGATGAGAGGTAGTGCTCCTCATATAGGCCATTATCATTACTCAATATAGACTATAAGATGTTTATGGCTATATACGCAGATAGGATCAAACACTTTCTTCCTTTCTTAATTCACAATGATCAAACAGGCTTTATTAAAGGAAGAAATACTTCAGATAATATTAAAAGAATACTAACATTAATAGACTATAACAACCATAGAGTCCTAGACTTAAATGTAATCTCATTAGATATTAATAAAGCTTTTGATTCAGTTAATTGGAACTTTCTTTCACTAGTTTTAAAAGAATATAATTTTCCTTCTAATTTTAATAACCTTATCCAAATACTATATGAAAAATCTACTGCATATGTTAAACTAGGATCATATAGATGAGGCCCTATAACAATTAAAAAGGGAACTAAACAGGGTTGCCCTTTATCAACATTGTTATTTGCATTACTCATAGAACCCTTTGCAAATCAAGTCAGATCAAACATTAACAACAAGGGCATTTGTATAAATAAAATGTTAAACCTTAAAATCCAACTCTTTGCTGATGACATACTATTAACTCTCTCAGATGCCAATGAGTCTTTAAATGCTCTATTTAACTCCAGTAATAAATTTCAAAATATTTCAGGCTTAAAATTTAATGAAAATAAAACAGAAATGATGCCCTGTAACTGTAAAAAAAAGAATATAAACAACATATTTTCCAAATATATAGTAACGGAAAATAAATTATTATATCTGGGAATAAATCTACTCAATGAATTAACAGATTCTTTAATATTTAACTATAATAAAATACTAGATAAAATAGAACAAACAATTGATTACTGGAATAAATACATCTTTTCAACAGCAGGCAGATGATATCTTATTAAAGTAATCATATTTCCCAAAATATTATACTTAATACAACATTTTTCATTGCCACCTCCCAAATATATTATTCAAAGATACAATAAACTAATTTTAGATTTTCTATGGTTTCCAAATAAACCCCGTATAGCCTTAAATAAACTTTTATCAAATTGGGAAGATGGTGGAATTAATTTACTGGATATTGATTTATATATTACCTCATCTGTTATTAAAAATATAACACTATGGTTAAATAATTCATACACACCTATATGGAAACAAGCCCATGAGCAGATTTACATAGAAGTTAATTACAATCATATACAGGACAACTTAACAGTAATATCATCACCCCTTATATGGATGTTAAAAGATTATTTTTTAGGGAAAAGGAATAATATCAATAAATTGCCATCAAACTATACAAGCTCTACACTTTCAGTGTTCAAAACATATATAAACAAAATACCAAATATTAATTCATGGATTTTTCTTATTTTGCCTATAGCTTTTACACCAAATATTCTAGATACATCCCAAATATCTAAAATAAATATACTTAAAAAATAATCATTACTCTTTTGGCATCAACTTATAGAGAAAGGGAAAATACTAACAAATGAACAGATCATTTATAACTATAATATAAATAAAGACAACTGGTTGTTTTTACAAAATCTAAGGCATTTTCTTATAAATAAAATAGAACAAATGCAACCTTTAGTTAGACATGAAGCTCCAAAACTCATTGAATACCTTATTCTTATCACAAAACAGCCTTATCAGGGTACAGGTTATTTGTCTAATATCTATAAAATTGTTAAAAAACAAAAAACTATCATGAAAATCATACTGGGATTAGTATACTTTAATAAAACAATAATCCTCCAATTGAAGAAGAAAAAAGTAATATTTTAAAATCTTCCAAATTTTCTACATTATCAAAATACTGGCAATTATTCACTTAGCGATATCTACATAGAAGTTTTTATACACCACATAGGCTAACCAAAATGTATTCTATTGAAGATCAATGTTGGAGATGCCATATCAAGTTAAAAGCAGAATGGCAGCATGTTTTTTTATGAATGTGCATGTCTTAATACGTATTGGAAGTCTATTAACTATTTTTTCAGACTGTTTATAACGATAATTTTCAATTAACAAAGTCTTTAATTTTATTCAACTCTCCTATTCCAAACTGTGTACCAAAAAAGACACTAAAATCCTATGGTCACTCCTGGCAATTTCACGTAAAATCATAAGTATACACTGGAAAAATGAGAAAGAGAATGTATTGCTTATGTAAAAGCACATAATGTTCGAGTAATGCAGCCAGATAAAGGTGGTGGCATAATTTTCATGTATGAGACAGAATATAGTAGAAGAATGTACAACATGTTGGTTAGTGGCAAGTATGCCAAAGTTTCTTTGAATGAACTAAATCAAGCATACCAACATATTAGAACGTTTTTGAGCAACTTATTCATTGAAGCCTCTATTTCCATTGAGACGTATCAGTATTTAAGTATGCAGGCACCTCTAATACCAGTTATTTTTGGCACACCCAAACTGCACAAAAATTTAAGTGATCCACCTCTGAGGCCTATTATAGATGGACGTAAGTCCATTACTTATGCCTGTGCGAAGTGGGTGGATTCTAAACTGAAGTCACCTTTGCAAACAGAATCACAAATTTGCTGTGATTCCTGGCACTTTTTGGAAAATTTAGATAACATGGCATTTGATCCATCATATAGTTTCTTGACTGTTTACATCAAAAATTTATATACTGTTGTTCGATTCTCAGTTAGAGCGTCTTCTATGTGTCGACATGCGTGAATGGGCATTCCTTCATTGAAGGTTGTGCGTTAGGCCCGGCAAGCTAGCACGTGAAAATCTACTGCCCATCATTAGCGGACCAGAGTTCCGCTGTGGTGACCCCTAACTGGGAAAAGCCGAAAGACACAGCAACAATTCCTCAAGACATCGGTATTGAGTGAGTGAGGGAATTTCTTCTTCTTAAACAAGTAGCAGGTGTTGAAGTAGATCTTATCACCTCTCTTTTAGATATTGTTTTAAGTAACAATTTCTTTATGTTTAAAGGGGAGTACTTTCTCCAAAAATCAGGGGTAGCCATGGGCTCCCTGTGTGGTGGCAGTTTTGGCAATGCTGTCATGACTTTTTAGGAGAAAACATTTTTATTTCCAAATTCCATCTTTAAGGAAAAAGTTGCATGGTACAGCAGATATCAGGATGACATGTTTTTCATCCTGAGGGGCGATGAAAGTGATGCAGATCAACTAGTCCAGATTATGACATCCTTTACGAACATTTTGGAATTTACTTTTCAATTCAATTGTTCTAATCTAACATTTTTGGACATTAATCTTAGTAAAGATGTAATGGCCAATAGGTTTGTAAAAGAAATTTACAGGAAACCCACATATAGCAATTCTTTCTTACATTTACAAAGTAACCATCCATACCACCAAAAGAGAGCGGTGGTAAAAGATCAATTAGTTAGAGCTTCTAGAATGACCTCTTGTGATGATGATTTTTTTGTGGGAATGTCAAAATTTGAAAACAATGTTTATTAACTGCAGGTATCCAGTTTCCCTTATTGACCACCTTATTGATGAAGTACAACACAAGAGAAAGGTAGGACACTTTAGACCTATCTTAACAAGAAGTTATATTACTGATAGTGAAACTATTAGTCTAGTAGATGTATCATTAAATGTTCAAGATATACAGGAGAAAGGTAATCACAGTTACACTACCAGTTTCTTGACTCAATATACAGATAAAGTATTTGAACTTAGAAATATTCTGACTAACAACTGGGACCTCATTTTAGAGGACCATTCTATTATGAATTTGCTTGGTACGAGGCCCATGGTTACTTTTAAATGAGGTCCAAATTTGAAAATGTTATTTGAGTCTCCTAGCATTAAATATAAACATGCTCAGGGGATATTTAAATGCGGACACTGTAATTATTGCAAATATGTCCAGACTGGGTCATTTGTAAAAATTAGAGGGACCAAATATTCTATCAAAGGGCGATTTACTTGTGATAGCCAGGGCATTGTTTATTTGGCTACTTGTAGACATTGCTCAGCTCATTATTTAGGTAAAACTGAGCGCCCTTTTAAACAACGTATATATGAACATATTTATAGTATTGCTAGGAGCATTAGTACTAATGCTCTGGCTAGGCACATAATTGAATTTAAAACACATAGTTTTCAGTTTACTATTGTTGATTGTATTCACAAAAATCCCTGAAGTGGCCCCTGGCAACTTAAGCTTGAGGAATGTGAACTGATATGGCAATTGCAGACAAATGCACATGTGTATCCGGGTTTGAATGAAGCATGTTCCATTAAATGCTTATTAAAATTAAAAGCATTGGACAGGTAATAAACAATGTATGTATTGATGTTTATGTTCCTGTTCATGGATACAAGTTTTTTTTTTTAAATCTAAAATAATATAATATATACTTTTTCAAAATTTAAAACAATATTTATTAACAAGCATTTTGGTTGAATGCTAAAGTTTAACATCAGTTGTAAAGCACTGTAGTTCGTTATGAACAATACTAAGTGGTTTAATATTATGGTATTTATTTTGTGTTTTAAAGTTATATGTTTATGTACTGTAGGGAATATCCCTTTAATAGTGTTGGAAGATCTTGTAATGACTAATTTATTTATTTAATTGGTTCAATTACTTACTTTTTTAAAACCATGGTTAACTGGGTAATATTGTCTGAAGAAGTACATTGGATTATTTGTATGAAAGCGCTAACAATAAACGGTCTGTGATTTTACCTTGCCGCTGTTATTTTGTTTTTTGGTTTGAGCCTTTGGTATCTTTGGTATTATTTGTTACACATGGAAATATTAACAGTGAAGAACAGAACTAAAAGATCTACTTCTTACCATTACTCTTGGATGAAAGTACTGGAAATACTTGAAAAGATCGATGAAGATATATCATCTTATGTTTCTAATTTTATATAATATAAAATTTCAATGTTATTTGAATAGACACCAATGTAAATAGTTATACAATGGTTTGAAGTTAGTAATGTTTTAGAATTATAAATGTTATTTATATTTATTTCATGTAATGTTTCTTAAGAGATCTTATTTGAAATAATAAAAAGAAATATTTAGTGAAAAAAAAACAAATACCCTATTCATAGGTGACTCAATACTGACACACACAGGCATTCCTTTCACCGGGCTGGACAAGAAAAAGATCACGGTCAGCTGCAAGTCAGGCACCTGGATCCATCAAGTCACGCATGCACTCAAGTCACTCAGCAGTAATTACTTCTATGACTCTGTCATAGTACATGTCAGAGTGAATGACTTGAGGCATACCTCTATGGACTATATGAAGAGTGACATGACTGAACTCTCAGATTATGTGTGCCAGGCAGGTATGTCCTTAGTTCGAGGTAGCATTCTACTTCCATCAAGGATGATGTCACAGTACAGACAAATACTTATTGACTTCAACAACTGGCTTAGCTTCTGATGTCACTCCAAGGGGATCCAGTATTTGTCAGCCTGGGTAGACATGGTCAACATACCTCGATGCTTTGCCAGAGATGGCCTTTGCCTATCTCCTCAAGGCTTTAGGATATTGACAAAGATGCTTGCCTCCCCATAGAGATTTTTTTAGGCTATATCAAAACAATAAAATATTCTAGAGACAAACTCATGGTCATGCTGCTTAATGCTAGGAGCCTAAACTGTAAGCTGCACTCCCTGGAAGTACTCCTCACCTTGGAAGATGTTTCCATTTGTGCAGCCACTGAGACTTGGTTCAAGGCCACTGAGATTACCCCAGCCATGCAGGGATATAATGCCTTCCACATGTTCAGACCCCAAAATGAGCGTGAAAAAAACAAAGGTGGTGATGTATCCATTTTCTTTAAATCCAAATACACATCACAACTGGTGATCGAGTACAACACTCTTGATCTACTCCAAGTCCAAATAACTATAGGAAAAATAACCTACCACATCATAGCTAGCTGCAGGTCCCCCACCATGAACCAGGAGATACACACCACCTACATGGACTTGCTTGAAACTCTCAGTGTACAGCCAAACACCTTGATCATGCAAGACTTAAACTACTCATCCATCGACTGGATGACTTACATGAGCGCTGACACAATCACACTGAGGTTCCTGGACTATGTTAACTCTAATGCACTGAGACAGCTAGTCTGCACTCACACAAGGAGCTCAAATGTCCTAGACCTAGTACTCACCCCCAGTCTGCTGCCCTCCCTAGTTAAATCAGACATTAAATTTGTCTTGTTTGAAGTGAAAATCAGACCTGACACCCCCAAAGGAGCAAAAAAAAAGAACAATTTCTTCAAAGCAAACTATCACCTCCCAAATGATGATATTAATGGTTTCAAAGTCCCTACTAACAAAGGCAACAATGACTCCTATGTGGAGAAGTACACAAACACCCTATACAGCCACTAAAGCAAATGTGTTGCCTCACCTGTACCTGACAGAACTAAAATCAGGTCCTCTCATAAAAACAAGCCACCCTGATCGACTGCAAGTATAAATAAGTTATATAACAAAAGAAAGAAACTGATATCTAAGAACAAGAAGGAATGTACTCAACAAAGGAAGATTACACTACACAGCCTAAACAAACAAATCAGCTAGTTATGAGACTAGATTGGCATCCCTAGATAAAGACAATAATAAGCCATTCTTTAGCTATGTCTGAAACCTCAAAGGAATACCAAGCTGTATGCCGAACATATAGAGGATGGCAACACTCGCACTCCACCTGAAGAAATTGCCAACCTGCTAGCTGACAGATTTGTTAACAACTTTACCCCTCGTCCTCATCAGCCTTACCCAATAGCATTTTTGGTACATGTCCTCTACTGTTTATCTCCAAAGAACAGTTCATTCAAGTGCTCTTCAAGGCCAAAAATATGGCATCTACTGGACTAGATAACATACCAGGCTTGATACTAAACAATCTAAAACAAGACCTAGTGGAACTTCTTAGCTCATATGTTCATAGGTTCAAAGGTAGGCACTAGGCTATCGGCCCTAGTGCCTATATAAACCTAGCCATAAAGATTCCCTGGCTTTTGCCATTCAAAAAATCTAGTTTCCTGTGCCCCTGTCAAACAGAGTCACAGAAGTGATCCCCAGGGTGAATTTCCTATTTCCATCCAATCGTCAAGATTTTACTTAAAGAGGGCTAATGAGGTGCTCTGCTTGACATGAATGGGCAGTGTGTTCCAGAGTATGGGAAGTCTCTGGGACAGGAACCTATCTCTCCAGCATGTTTTATTGTGGTGACAAGGTTTAGGTCCCTGGAGCTTATGGCTTAGAGGGATTGGTATTTTTTTTAAGTGTAGCATGTCCGACAGCACTGGGTTTGACATGGCTTTGTATATTAGGCAATAGGCAGAGATCGTCTTTGAGTAGGCGATATGCGATGGAGTAGAGCTGGAGTTTCTTGAGACGGCCTGCATAGGGTATCTGTTTGAGGCTGGTGATTCTCTTTGGGAGGTATTTCTGTAGCCTTTCCAGTTGTTGTAAATGTCTTGTGAGGTACATACTGAACAGGGCATTGTACTCTATAATAGGTCTAGTGAGGGATGAGTAGAGAGGAACAATGACCTCCTTTTTTATGGATGAGAAACCTTTTGTGATGAGGTGTGCCACTTAAAAGGATTTCCTGACTACTGTGGCAATGTGATTATCAAAGGAGAGACTAGTGTCCACCTGTGTCCCTAGGTCTCTTATCACACATTGAGTGTTAAGTAGGCTACCACCTATGTGGTAGTTCATGGGCACAGGGTTTTTCCCAAAAGGGGATGACTATGCATTTTTTTGCGTTGAGCTTGAGGCCATGGCTTTGACACCAGGCATCTGTCTTGGTAAGGCCCTTTTGTAGAATGTCCACATCATTCGGGTATTTAGTAATGGCTCCCAGTTTGCATTTGTCTGCAAACTTTGCTAGCCATAGACCCTCTGTGTTGGCCTGAACTTCAGATAAGTAGATGCCAAACAGGAGGGGACCCATGACTGAACCCTGTGGTACTCTACTTGTCACTGTTCTGGAGTCAGATTTGGAGTCATCTACTTTCACAGTGTGGGTTCTGTCAGTGAGCCAGTTGGCAACCCATCACGTGACATAGGGATTTATGCCCAGTTTACTGAGTTTATCTATGATTCCAGAGTAGGGATGGTGTAGAAGGCCTTGGCGAGGTCTAGATAGGCTGTGTGAACCCCCTTACCCTTGTCCATGGCTCTGGTGACTGCTTCAAAGAAGTCAATCAGGTTTAGGAGATATGATCTACCTTTCATGAACCCAAACTGGGTGGCGTCCAGAGTTTGAAGGTTACCTATGTCTTTGTTTATAAGTTCCATGTTGATACATTCCATGGCCTTGCAGATCAGGCTCATCAGGCTAATGGGGCGGTAGTTCCCGGGGTCCATGGTGGATCCCCCCTTGTGGAGTGGGATAACCATAGCTGTGTACCATTCAATAGGCACAAAGCCTGAAGTGAGGCTATGACTGAACATGGTACTTAGGTGTGGTGCCAGTTCATTTTGTAGTTCATGCAGAACACAGCCCAGGATGTTGTTTGGTCCCATGAATGCTGTATTTTTGGTTTTACAGAGTGCAGTTTTTACCTGTGTGGCCATGATTACCTGGAATTGGTATTCTTCCAGTATTGAGATGGCCCCTTTAGGGGGTGAAAGGGGGTGAAATTAGCACTGAACCTATCTGCCAGGATATTGGCAATATCAGTTGGTTCTGTATATGTAGTGTCATTGTGCTGTAACTCAGAGCAGACCTGCGTGTTGCCATTGAGATTCTTGACATAACTGTAGAACACCTTATGGTTGTCTTTAGAATCTGTGGTGATCTTGTTTTTGTAACTAGCTTTGAAGGATTTTATGAGGGTCTCAGATTCTTACTGAGGCTGACAAGGGAGTATTTCCAATCATGGGATTTTACTCTTTTGCAACAGTTTCTTCCTTCTGTTGTACAGTTTGTTTATGGCTAGTGACCACCAGACTGGCTTCCTCTAACCATAGCCTGAGTACTGGTTTTGTTCCAGTGGAAGGGAGAACAGCAACAGTATCCCCCTTGCACAAACGGCATCCACCAACTGACACTGGGAACTACAAAATCATTAGCCTGGCCAGTCTTATCTGCAAAACCATGGAAAGAATCATCATGGACTTTATCAACCAGGATATAGACAACCTTGAAATTTTTGTTGTTAAGGGTACATCTTGCTTATTAAACCTGGTGAACATCTTTTAGAAAGACACCAAATCCCTGGATGAGGTGAAAGCAGTATAAACAGCATATCTTGATTTAGCAAAAGGATTTGACACAATTCCCCACTCAGGGAACACTGATAAACTCTCCCAGCTGGGTATTAATCCATCTGTCACTAGAATCAGGGGTGGCTCATGCTATTGGACTGCAGCCCTCCCAGTTGTAAACTAAGACAAATTAAATAAAATTGTCTTTCGGCTTTTCCTGGTTAGGGGTCGCCACAGCAGAACTCCGGTCCGCTAATGATTGGCAGTTGATTTTTATGTACAGGCTTGCCAGGCCTGACACACAACCTTCAATGAAGGTACGCCCATTCACGCATGTCTCCACGCAAAAGACACTCTAGCTGAGAATCAAACCAGACAGCGTCTTACTGTGAGGCAACAACGCTACCACAGCACCACCAAGACAAATTAAATAAAATAAATTATAAAAATAACAAAAGAAATTAAATAAAATAAATTATAAAAATAACAAAAGAAAAAAAATAAAATAACCATGAGTCCCGGAACATCGCACATGTGCACTTGCGGCATTTCTGATATTCGGACCGCTGGTGAACCAGTCTGGAGCATGCGCACAGAATCCAGACTGTCTCCACCAGCAGTCCAGATTGCAAAGTCAACATGCGCGTCTCCATTTTCCCAGCAGTCTATGCAGTCAGAACTGCATAGACTGGAAGGGGATCGGACTGCAATGTCCGCAGGCAGGGTGGTCTTGCGGGACAGATAGGACAAGCCTTAGGTGCTCTCGCAGGAAGGGCTTGCCTATTGCATGGATTATCGGCCGGCGATAATGGTGGGTGCAGGAATGGATTATACAGCTCAGAGCTTGCTGCTTTTGATGGACTTTGCAGGTAAGTGCTCGGAGGTGTGTGTGTGTGTGTGTGTGTGTGTGTGTGTGTGTGTGTGTGTGTGTGTGTGTGTGTGTGTGTGAAATTGTACAACTGGGATAGCCTACAATTTTTTTATTGCTTTATGTGTTATGAAAACTTGGGTCTTAAAGTTTACTTGTTAAATAACCATCTTGAGTAAGCCTGAATTTTTTTATTTTATTTTATTTAACATTTGTTAACCGGGAAAGTCCGACTGGGACAGAGCCCATTTTCAGTGGATGCCCGGGGAGAAATGCTTTAATTGCATGTCTTTGGAATGTCGGAGGAAACAGGAGCAACTGAAGGAAACGCATGTGAATGCAGGGAGGACATGCAGACTCTGCACATAAGGCACCCCAACCAAATAGAAGTGAACTGAAAAACATCTTGCTGTGAGGCAACAATGCTAACCTCTGCACTACTGCACTGCCCATGAACTGAACTTAGCAGATAATGGAATTCAGACCTCATTTTACATATTTTTTTCTGAATCACCACGTAAATCTGGGAAAGCACGTTAAGCAGTCTTTAAAACTGTGCCACTGATCTACCGAATATGTAGTAGAGTGACTGAGTAAGTGAGCTAATGCCAGGGCTAATACTGTTTTGCTTAACTGTGTTAGTACCGCAGGATGAGTTGGTGCATGTCCTTGGATATGGCCACAAAACATGCTCAGTTGAATTACACTTTATGTTCAGTAGTCTAAAAGCTGATGCATTGAATCTAATAGTCAGTTTTAGCATGTTGTATTCTGCTGCTCCAAGCTCACACCACACAGCTCACAGAATGGATGTATTGTGAATAGTCTTTATATGTCTTTGAAACTAAGTATGGAATCATTCCTCCATTTGGAAGGAATGAATAGCGACACTGAGGTACTTGCACTTTTTCCATTTTTATCCTTTCATTACCCTACCCATGGCTACACAACATCCTTCTTTCATTGAGAAAGCAGTATCTGCAGCAATTACCAAATCTAATACAATTTTATTAAATGTTAATTGCTGACAGTCAGTGTTCGTCATCACTTCTTAAAAGATGTGCCTCCAGCTACATAATATAACTTGAGTATGCAAGAGGCTCTCTGGTTCGATTCTCGGCTGGAGTGCCTTCTGTGTGGAGTCTGCATGTCCTCCCCATGGTCAAGTGACGTTTAAAGACATGCAGGTAGTGCATGCATGAATGTGTGTGCCTTCTTTAAAGGTTGGGCTTCAGGCTGGCACCTCGGCACTTTAAAAATCCACTGCTAATCATTAGCGGACCAGAGTTCTGCTGTGGCAACCCCTAACCGGGAAAAGCCAAAAGACATTAGTATGAAAGAAACATGGCATTATAAGTAAGGATACTGTTTGTATAGGAAAATACATTAAAATTCCAGATTCTGGACAGAATACTGGAAAAGATGATATTTTGAGGAATTAAAGTCAGAACACTTGTTCACTGTAATTTGTTTTCTTATAATTACTACGTGCAAAACGTAAAAAGTTTACTTGATTCTGTGTTCTGTATTTTGAATCTGTTATAATTTTGCTTATCCACAAATGCTTTAACATAGTGACAGAATCTGAGTAATAGATGTAAATTACACTTAGTAATGACTGGTATAATTCACAAAATTTCAGCTCCTGATGATGCAGTTTCACTTTTAACAGCCGTAACCATAGAGCAGTGTTCCTAATTATGAATATCTTTAGTTGTAATCCCCGGGTTGTTGCTGCTCTATTAGTAGCTAGTTTTCAGCAGGCAAATATGTATAAACTACTTAACAAAAATGCATAAATAAAATTAAAAGATATCTGAAGATTTTAATTGGTATGAAGTTAGTTTCCTTGCAAAAGTTGTTCAATTACAGCTTTCCAAATGGATATTCATAACAGTTTTATCAGTTATAGTACAGCTAATATTTCATAGTGGTATCCCCATAAAAGTACATATTTGAGGGCTGTATAGAATGGCTAAAGTGTGCATTCCCAAAGTTACTCAATTGCACAAATTCAGCTTCTTTCTGGGGGTAGCACTCACATGTTTACCCTCCTGAACAGAGGATTTCCTACCTCTGTAGTAGTGTGTGTGTGTGTGTGTGTGTGTGTGTGTGTGTGTGTGTGTAAAGCCTCAGTCACTACATTGTGGCAGGTAGAGAATAAGGCTTGAACACTGTACCTTGGGCCCAAATGGCAAAAGCCTGAATTACTTACCCACCACCATTGGTAAAAATAATGCAGATTTGTGGCTCATATTTGTTCTGTTCCTCATAAAATCTGTGGTTTCTATATGTTTGTTTCTCAACACAGCCAGTTGTGCAGTGGTGCAGTGGTACCATTGTTGCATAACAGCTACAGGTTGTCTGGTTTGATTCTTGGCTGGGGTGCCTTCTATGTGGAGTTTGCATGTCCTCCCTGTGTTTGTGTGGGTTTGCTCTGGTGTCCTCTCATCTTACAAAGACATGTCTGGAGTGTTTCTTCCTCTGCCAAAAATTGGCTTTTGTTTCAAATCAGACTTTCCTGGTTAACAAATGTTAAATAAATAAAAATGACAAGCACTGGAATTTCAGACTTCATATTCTTCAAAAAGTACATGGTAACACAAAATCTATTATTATAGCAAGTTTGTAAGTTTATAAGATGGATATTTGAAATGTGTCCCTATTTTTAGGACTGTATTCCCCCTTTATTGGCTTCGTCCAGGTTTTTTGTGCCAAGATTGAGCGTTATGGTGATAACTGAACTCACTGAATATGTTTGAGGGCTGTATTCCCGCATTACTGGCTTTGTCTGTGTTTTTGCTAAGAGGTTGAGAGCTATGGTGAGAACTGAATTCACTGAATATGTTTGGGGGGCTGTATTTCCAAATTATTGGCTTTGTTCAGGTGTTTTGTGCTAAGATGTTGACAGCTATGGTGAGCACTGAATGTAGCCATTTAAGTTTAGTCTTCCTCTTTCATAATATAAATGATTGATTTGTCATAGTGGTATGTTGCTCTGACTGTTTTGCACAGGGTCCTGGGTTCAATGCTTGGTAGTGAAATGTGTGGTGGTAACACAGCATTTTATTCTCGCAACTTTCCAATATTATACAAGCAATGTTTAAAATGTGTCCCTGTTTTTTGGTCTTTTGCCCACCCCCCCCAATTTTGGCTTTTTCCAGATTTCTTGTGCTGCAAAGTTTAGAGATACAGCTGAGTGTCAAGTAGATTTTACAAGAAGCTGAGAGCTGCAGGGGAACAAAAGTTTAGTGATGCTTATGCTGAGTTTGCTTGCATTGTTAATAGCACAACAGGTAGTGTACTTGCTTTTGATGCAGAAGGCTGTGGGTTCTACTCCCACAGTAGGTAGATTCATTGCTGATACTGTACTGTATTGTAAAGGGGGTGGATGCTGCAGTCCTTTTTGGTGAAGATACCTAGTAACTCTGAACCTATCAGTTTGCCATCCATTCCATATTGCAATATTACTAGCTTATCATTTTTTAATGAAACATAGGCAATTTAATCCTCAAGGGCAACAGACACTTTATTTGTAGATGAAACATTGACATATAAAGTTGTTTGTTAGCAGCAACCTCTTCATTAGTTACAGATTTCTTTAATGTGGAATTATTTAGATGACTTTTACTTCTTCAGAGATTGTGCATATTTACTGATACTGGTGGACTGTAGAAGTTTGAGTACACTTATGATAGAAATGTTCTGAAATGGCCAGTTTTGTCATTATTGGTGCATGCATTTTTTTATTGTTTACTGGAAAAATGTTCTGAATTGGGCAGTTTTGTCATTATTGGTGCATGCATTTTGTTTAATTGTTTACTGGAAAAATGTTCAAAACAAATTTAAAACGCCCTCTACAGCTGTACCATATTGTACAAGGAATATAATTTAATAAAATCAGAAAGGTGTATCAAAGACCATGTGTATGTTTCATGTGCAAGGGGCCTATGATTTGAAAACAGCCCAAAGTTAATCTTTATCTGTCACTGGCAAAATGTATTTTCTTTGAATGTGGGTTTCAATGCTGTTTCAATGAATGTGAGTTTCAACGGCAGAGAAGTTTTAATGCTAAGTCTGTTTTCATTGTGATATTGCATTGGTTTGTTTAGCAGATGTCTTAGTATTTGTGCTGTAAAATGCAAAATAAAACTTTCAAATGAAGTCCAAATCATCATAGAAGTAAATCAGTATGCACATTAGTGTTTATGGTAAATGGGGTGAAATAGCCAAGTAATGGTTCATTGGAATAGCTGAAGGGGGGAGGCTCCATTCAACCATGATTTTGTGAGGGGGAAGGGCGGCAAACTCAAAGACAGCCCCAGCTGAACTATACCTCTCAACTGTCCAGATTTTCACAGAATGAATAGATTTTTGCTTCTTATTTTTGTTTTTTTTCCTCATTAAATGTGTGGTTTTCTGGCAAATAATTTAGGCATTAAGTCACTAAATAATGACAGACACCGAGTTTTAGACTTCATAACCTTCAGAAAAATGCATGCTAAAGCAAGACCTGTTATTCTATCAACTGTATATTTAGCCTTGTCCAGATTTTCTGCATTAACAGGTTGAGAGGTATGTGCAAATAAATTGCTTTAAAGAATTAGGCATATCCAAACCTCTGAACTGTCCCCGATTTTAGCTCAAAATGTTGCTCTTCCCCTAATAATCCTGCCGCAAAATGGCAATTTTGGAAGAACACGTGGAGGGTTTACAATTAAGAAATAACTGTAATAATCAGAGTTATATTTTACTTTTATTTCAGAAATGCATGTAGATTATTTTATTTGTCAGCTGCTCATGTTAGCAGTACTAATATTAAAGTGTCCCCTCTTTGACAGGTTCACAGCTGTATTGTGTGGCTATTTTATGTTTTTGCATCACATTTTTGGTCCATTTTTCATAAAATTGTGTTTTTTTTGGCAAATTAGTAGCAAATCATTAAAGACTGAAGTTAGAAAATAATGACAGACATTTGTGTTTTAGATTTCATACCCTTCAGAAATTCATACTAATGCAAGACCTACTACTCTATTACCTTTCTAAGTTTATAAGAGCAATATTTAAAATTGTCCTTATTTTGGGCCTTGTCCCACTTCTATGTATGCCTTTGTCCAGATTTCTTGCTCTGAGGTTGAGAGGTATGACAAATGTGTCAGGGCCATTACAGTCAGCCAGAGACATTTCAAATTGTGACATACTTGTTGCACCCCACTGCCTCATGTAGTGTGACTCTGGATGTGTCCAAGCAAGGCAAGGAGTAGTTATGCAGTGTAAATGTGCAGAGTACCCCCCCATCCAAGGTAGACACAAGTACTACAGTGGCTTTTCATCTGTCCTTGATTTTGCAGAATGGTCTGGTTTGTCATATTTTTGTACTGTTGATTTATGCTTATTACTCAAAGTGCCTGTTGCTCTGTGTTTAAGTAGCAATGCTTTAATGACCATCAGGTAAGCTTGTCTGAGATTGTAAGATGCAAGTAAGCTTTAATAAGCATACTGTTAAAGAATTGCCAACACTGAAATCCTTTCTGTTGCCATGCAGAGAATACTTAACTAGATAATGTATAAGCCTTTGGTACTGAAATGAATATGACAGTATTTGTAATAAAGGACAGGATTACATTATTTTAAGAAGCTCATTACACTTGTTGGTGACTTCCAGTCATCTCTGCAGGCTTTACCTGTCAACTAAACAGAATGCCAATCATGTGTGGTCCATAACCTGCACAGTAATCCTTTAAGCAATGTATCTTGAGCTTGTTTCTTGTTTGCTTTTCATTTTTTACTTGATCATGTTTTCCCCATGAAACAAGTAGATAGTTGTCAGGCAACAGGTCTTTTTTGGATAAGAAACATTTTTACAAGTGGGGGCATCACAGAGATTTCTGCTTTCAGTGTGTTACTTGGTACTTTAATAAAGCTGAATATAAATTATAATTAGAACTGCAGTGCAAGGTGAAGTGGTTTGAGTTGAGTGCTACTTGTTTTTCTTATACTTCATTTTGACTGGCATTCCAGTAATGTATTTAAAAAGTAATTTATTTTTTCATGCCTCACAACCTTTTTGTTTCCATCTACATATTAAGTAAGCTGTCATGCAGCCAATGTATTGAAATCTTTTTATTCTTCTACACTTCATTTTGTCTTGCTTGGACTCTCATAATGACAGTTTGGCACCCAGGGCAGCATATTTAATTAAAGTTAGTTTTTGTGGTTTTCAGCATAACCCCTCCCCTTTCTAGTTGGCCACACCCCTCCAATTGACCCCACCTATTCAGCTGTCTCCTGCAGCCCCCCTTTGATTTGACGTCACCAGCCACCACTGCAATAGATGGGTAGCAAACTGGCTCACAGATAGAATGCACACTATTAAAGTTGGGGAATCCACTTCCACTAATAGACCATTTACCAGTGGTGTACCACAAGGATCTGTTCTTGGCCCTCTGCTGCTTGGGATCTATTTTTCTGAAGTCCAGTCAAAAATAGATGACCTATGACTTACCAAGTTTGTAGATGACTGTAAATGGGGCGCAACCATAGATTCCCCCAATGATATCAACAAATTGCAGAAAGGTGCCAGGGTCATGGACTGAAACTAAATGCAAAAAGAAAAAATTCCTCATGATGCCCTTTGACAAAGCAGTAATCCCTGCTATTTATGATGTAGATAGCACCCCATTAAGCTCAAACACAGTGGTGCAAGACTTGGGAATGTTGATAGCAATCTCAACTTCAATCTCCATGTGTCCATAGTGGTAAGGAAAGCCTTCTACACTGCACATCTCATAAATAAGAGCATCGCATCCAAATTCAGGTTGGTCATAACTCCACTGTATTCAACCCTTATCAGATCAGTGATTGAGTACAATACTCCCTTCTGTAGGTACCTCACCAGACACCTGCAGCAGCTGGAGAGTCCACAGAGGTTTCTAACCAGGAGGGTTCAAGGCCTCGAAGACATGACCTACATACAAAGACTGAAAGCCCTATCACTGTACAGAGTGTGCCATAGAGGCTACTGAGAGATTACCTGTGCCTGGCCTATAGAGCAGTCTGTGACCCAGCCCTAATGAAAATGCTGCACATCTGAAAATCAAATGGGATAAGAGTCAGTCTATCCAGGCATCTCATACTAGCCTGTCACATTAATAGAACTTGTGGGACAGACAGATATGTCTCCCAAAGATTGCCACTCGTCTGGAATAAGCTTCCACTTCATTTGAAGCAGAGCTCCTCAATGACCCTTGACAACTGGATGGGAAACCACTAATTCACACCGGAGGGATAGCACCTATGGCCATCATGGACAGGGCCACTTGGTGCTAATCATAGTATTGCTCTGCAAACAATGACCATTTAGCTATGGTCAACCAGGGTATTCAGCTTTTTTTTTCTACATGGCTTGGCTTGTAAAGGCCCTAGGACCTTTAGCCTAGTAACCTCCTATGAACCTATGAACCCATGTTACACTTGTAGCTCAAAAATCTCTGCTTCAGGAGACAAGCAGATGGTCACAAAACATGAGTTTGCCAGCAGTGTGTCGTTGATACGATGTCAGTGAATTTGATATTGTTGAATCTGTGTGTGACCAAAACTGGCTATTAACTGAATCTGGTTTTAATCTTAATCTCTTTAATAGTAAACACGTATCAGGATATTATATGAGTTGCTTTCTTGAACTCCACTTGGTATTAATACAGAATAGTTTGAGGGTGTATATTGATGGTACTTATTTAAATGGGGAGGGAGCATCTTTTTCATCGAGCGTGCAATGAACACTGAACTGATCATAATATTTAGGATGAATCAAGGGCAGAGATGCCCTTGGATACACAGAAGCACATGAGGAGAGGTTCTGTGTCCATGTCCCCTCCCCCACATAAATTACTTTTAGAATTTAGTAAAGCTTTACGTGCAAATCTGTGAATTACTTGGAGGTTCTGTGTCTATGTCCCCTACCCCACATAAAATACTTGCAGAATTTAATAATGCTTTACCTACAAATTCCTGAGTTACTCGCAATACAGACACATCTCACTCTCAGTGAAAACATTTTAAGTTATTACTTTTTTGTTTGCAGAAGTGACACATCCCACACCAACAGCAAAGGGTGTGAATTTCCATTCCTAATTCAAACATGAAAAGAAGGGAAATTTCAAAAGAATAAAGGAATCACTGCCAGTGTACACTTAGAATACATACTGTTAGTGATTTCCAATGTAACAAAGTGAATAGATGCTCATCTTAGCAGAAATGAACTCAGCAATTTGATCTTTATCCATTAGGAACTCAATGAGTTTTAGGAAAGACTTTAATCAAAACAATGTTTCACTGCCATTGGTAGATTTCGGTTATTTCTGTTGTAATGGCGTTTTCACACAACTTCATTTTTTTTTACTTTTTTTTTAATGACATAATTTTCAAAGTGGCAGACTTTGCTAAATTGTCCTTTAGCTGTTTGATACATGTCAGTGAGAAATAAAGATAAAAAAAAAAGTTACAGTGGATATAAAAAGTTTACACACCCCTATTAAAATGACAGGTTTTTGTGATATAAAAATGAGACCACAATAAATAATTTCAAAACTTTTCCCACATTTAGTGTGACCTATAACATGTACAATTCAAGTGAAACACAAACCAATCCATTAGGGGAAAAACATATAAAAAAATAAAAAAAATTGTACAATACGCTGGTTGCATAAGTGTGCACATCCTTAAACTGATATTTTGTTGTGATGTGCAGACCCTTAAACTAATACTTTGTTGAAGCACCTTTTGATTTAATTACAGCATTCATTCTTCTTGGGTAGGAGTCTATCAGCATGGCACATCATGACTTGACAATATTTGCCCAGTCCTTCTTGTAAAAGGGCTCCAAATCTGTCAGATTGTGAGGGCATCTCTTGTACACAGACCTCTTCAGGTCACAACACAGATTTTCTATTGGATTTAGGTTTGGGCTCTGGCTGAGCCATTACAAAACTTTAATTTTCTTCTGGTGAAGCCATTCCTTTGTTGATTTGGATGTATGCTTGGGGTCATTGTCGTGTTGAAAGGTGAAATTCCTCTTCATCTTCAGCTTTCTAGCAGATGCCTGAAGGTTTTGGGCCAAAAGTGACTGGTATTTGGAACTGTTCATAATTAACTCCACCTTGACTAAAGCCCCAGTTCCAGCTGAAGAAAAGCAACCTCAAAGCATGATACTGCCACCACCATGATTCACTGCGGGAATGGTGTTCTTTTGGTGATGTGAAATGTTATTTTTTGTGCCAAACGTACTTTTGGAATTGTGGCCAAAAAGTTCAACCTTGGTCTCATCAGACCATAACACATTTTCCCACATGTTTTGGGGAGACTTGATGTATTGTTTTGCAAATTTTAGCTGGGCCTGGATGTTTTTCTGTATAAGAAAAGACTTCCATCTTGCAACCCTACCCCGTAGTCGAGACATATGGAGAATACGGGAGATTGTTGTCACATGTAGTACACAACCAGCACTTACCAGAAATTCCTGCAGCTCTTTCAGTGTTGCTGTAGGTCTCTTGGCAGCCTCCCTGACCAGTTTTCATCTTGTCTTTTCATCAATTTTGGAGGGACATCCAGTTCTTTGCAACATCACTGTTTGTTGCCCTATATTGTCTCCACTTTTTGATGACTGTCTTCATTGTGTTCCATGGTATATCCAATGCTGTGGAAATTATTTTGTTCCTTTCTCCTGAATGATACCTTTCAATACCCTTTTATGCTTTTTAAGCTCTCTGCGAACCATGGTTTTTGTTGTAGCAGGCAATTGAGTAAATATCAGGAAAATCCTACTAGGACAGCTGAACCTTATTTGGGGTTAATCAGAGTCTCTTTAATTGATGGCAGGGGTGTATCCAAGAAAACTGAATGGTGTAATTAAATCAAAAGGTGCTTCAATAAAGTATTAGTTTAAGGGTGTAGACACACAACAAAGTGTGTGCACACTTATGCAACCAGCATATTGTATATATATTTTTTTATATTTTTCCCCTAACAGATTTGTTTGTTTTTCAATTGAATTGTACAGGTTATAGGTCACATTAAAGGTTTGAAAATTTTTGAAATAATTTATTGTGGTCTTATTTTTTTATAACACAAAAACCTGGCATTTTAAAGGGGAGTGTAAACTTTTTATGTCCATTGTAGTTTGTTTCCCTGTTTTGGTTTTAATTTGTTTTTGTTATCCAGGTAGTACCCACTAAACACCCGTTTTGCTGTGCAGTTTAGGAGTTTTCCTCTTGTTAAGTGATTTAATTAGAGCTGGTTGTAGCTAAAGATTATGGTGTAAAATAACAGCATGTAGCACATTTGCATCTCCTTTTCTTAACACAAGATGTTTAGAGATGGTGACATTGTTGCAGTAATAATGAACTAGATGCAAACAAATTGTTAAGAAAAATGACTTGAGAGATAATGCTTTCAGATAATTCAATACATTAACTGTGCATATCTTTCTTTTCTATAAACCAAGTGAGAGACGTAAGCAAGGGGCAACTGTTACAGTGGAGTTCATAAGCAGCATATGGAGAACTGGAATGATACTGCCAACTAATGAAAAATTAATTTAACTTATTTTTGGTTGAATATGTAGAGTCGCATGACAGGAATCACCTAGTCTAAATTATGTTTCATACAAGATAACATATCGTGTTGGATGCTGATTGCTCCTAACCTGCTGACACCTACTTCTACCATCTAAGGCTGGGTGCCTATTCAGCAGAGCAAGCATTATGTTATTCAGTAGTGCAAAATTTGTAAACATTTTAGTTTTCACTTGAACATTAAATATATATGCAGCATCCATTCTAAGAGAGGATTAAAAAAAGATGATGTTTTACTTGCTAGAAAGAATCATTAAGATCTAAGGCATTAAAACGTTAGAGCAGCTTTCCAAATTAGTCTGCCTCCCCTTTCTTCCAGAATATATCATTTGCCTGTACACAATGTACAAGAAAGATAGCTAATGCTGGCACCTATTAGCTATGAATGCAGACTGCATTTTCTCATTTTTATCACATGAGGAAGGGTATACTTATGCACAGAAACAGTAATATGCGGTATAATCCTGAAAATTATGGTCTTAGCATAAATGCAATATAATATATCGGATTTCTCATGTCTCGTTTGATGCTGCACCTGTGGTTAAGAATATGGGATAAAAGAAACTAGGACACATGCTCCAGAGATCTCTAGTGAATTTTTTTCTCATGTGATGAGAACATTCTGTTGTGTCACACAAAAGTACTTCCCCAAGCACTTTGTCAAATAAACCTGAACAGCTACAAATAGATCTTATTAAGGCCTTTAAATCAGGCCTTCATAAAAAATCATTTGAGCATGGGGACACACGGATAAATGTAACAGATCTGAGTTTAACAATATGGTTTGTGTTACAGAAAGTCTCAGTAGGCCTCATTTCTATGGTAACCAGAGATAAAAAGCAAAACAATCAGATGTTCTTTGTATAATGCTCAAGGGGACTAAGATTTGGTACTAGATTAAAATTGTTCATGATTTCAGCTCACTGTGTTACCTATTATATGTGCTGTCATAGATGTCTACTCACATGCACAAACAAGCACTCACATGCATACACACACATACCTGTACATTTTTGTTTTGCTAGGTGAGACTTGTTGCGTAATGGGTTTATGTTTTGTTAGTCAGAAATGTCTATATGCCAGATAGGCATTTCTGTGATGGAATAACATGTAACATATCAGCATGCATAAGAATATTATCTGGTTAAGAGTGTGTGTGCGTGTGTGTGTGTGTGTGTGTGTGTGTGTGTGTGTGTGTGTGTGTGTGTGTGTGTGTGTGCGTGTGTGTGTGTGTGTGTGTGTGTGTTTGTGTGCGTGTGTGTGTATTGTGTGCGTGTGTGTGTGTGTGTGTGTGTGTGGGTGTTTATCTATGTGTCTGTGTGCATGTATGTGCATGTGATTTCAGGGAGTCCCTTTCATTATAAATGATCGAGTCTTAGGTACTTACTTTTTTTAACAAATATGTTGAGAGGTGAACATGGCCATATAAGAGTTGCTGCACTGCTAAATTAGGGGAAGCAAAATATGCTGAAACAGGTTGTTCTGAGTAATGCAGTGAATAGGAGTATTCTGAGTAATGAAGTGCATAGGAGTGTTCAATTAACATGCTCATAAATATCAAAGTAAACTCATTATGCAATCTGTGAGGTATGTACAGTGCTTAAAGGCATCATGCATTATTCAGTTTAAAATTTTTGATAAAACTTGACAAAACTTTGTGCATTCTACTGCACCAGATCACTGCAAATGAAAATCAATAATGAAAAATCACCCTTGTTGAAAAACCTGCATTTTGTGAAAAATATTACCTTCACTGGTATGGGGAGTTATAAAGTACACATTAGAAATACAATAGCAATGAATTTCTGAAAGATGAAACCTGGAAATTCATTAAAGGGTCTGGCATGAGATATATGGCTTGAGCTAAAAAGTCCCTTTGTCCAGTTGCAATTCCGAGACATGTTAGCCGCAACAAGATAAGACTTCATTATTAGCTAATATGGATGTCTCTGAATTGTGTTTGCTACCACAAGGTGTAGATCACTGCTAACCTACGCCCCATGGTAGTAAACTGCTACTCATGTTGGTGGTGGCATTCCTCCATCACTGTCCCCTACACTCAGACACAGACAACATGAATGTATACCCACAGCACAGACCCCATACTGGTCCTTATCTTGTCTGTCCACTCATGGTTTTCACACCCCCAAAATATGTGAAATGCCATTTTGGCACCTACATATTATGCCCTGGTGTTCTAGTGTATCCCGCATCCCTGATCTCAACACAGCTGTTGGTGCCATTATGTTTTTTTAAGAGCAATCCATGGTTATCTAATGTTTCCCACCACACCTTGATCCCCATACTGGTCATCTAGTGTAACCCCACCCCTTGATCCCTGCACTGCTCTTGGTGCCATTACAATACCTTAAGAGTAATCCCTGGTGGTCTTATGGTTCCCCCACCTCCAATCCTCATACCACATTCATGAGAGGTCGTTGAACATGGTAGGAATGGCCAAGGTGAGCTACGTATCTCAATAATTTTTTTGAATTCTTCAGCTATGTAGATACCTTCCTTGTGGCAGTTCTGGGGGGTAAGCATGTGGCTAATTAGCATATGCCTCTATTGTAGAAAGCTTCATTAGCATTTAGTACTAAGCCCTTTCTGATAGAGGAGCATGTGGAACCATGTTAGGGCAGTTGCTGAATTGGGAAAAGGTACCATAGCATGAATATGGGGGTGCACACTACACATGGAGGAGCTCTCTGACCACATAGCCCAGGCTGGTATGACCCTGACCCTGAGTAGCATCCTGCCCTCACCAAGAATGTTACCATGGTATACAGAAAAAAAAATTATCAATTTCAACAATTGGATAAGCTTCTGGTGTCATTCAAAGGGGATCCAGTGTCTGTCAGCCTGGGATGGCATGCTCGACAAGCCACGCTGCTTCTCTAGAGATTGCTTGCACCTGTCACACTTAGGCTTTTGAATACTGGCCAAGGCTCTTGCCACCACCATAGGGCCTTTTTTAGGCAAGGCTCAAAAGACAAACCCACCACCGTAAATACCACAAATAACAAAAAACTGAAGGCAATGCTACTCAATGCCAGAAGTCTAAACCTCAAAATGCACACACTTGAGGCACTCCTCAGTATGGAGAAAATCGATATATGTGCAGTAACAGAAACCTGGTTTAAGGCTCCAGAGAGCACCCTAGCATTACCAGGCTACAACTCATACCATACATTTCGGCCACAAAACCCGGACCGAAATACAAAAGGCGGGGGAGTATCCATATTCATCAAGGATACCCACACCTCCAGGTTAGTGGCACAGCACGATGCTTCAGAGATCATCCATGTGCAACTAACAATGGGCAAAACTGCTATTCAAATTATAGTTTGCTACAGATCACCCACCATGTCCCAGGACCCCCACTCCACATTCCTGGAAACACTGGGAAACATAAATGTCCTACCAAACTCCCTGATATTGGATGATTTCAGTTACCCAAACATTAACTGGGAGAACTACTCCAATACAAACTCCCTTGCCCAACATTTCCTAGAATTTATAAACTCAAACACCCTGGATCAACTGGTCAACACCCCAATCAGAGGTGACAACATATTGGACCTGGTCATCACCAACATGGGCGACTGGTGTTCCATACCGGACATCAACTCCTCATTGGTTAGATCTGACTATAAAATAATCACTCTGGATATCCACATTTCACCACCACCCCTGGTCAAAGAAACTGCAGTGAAAAACTTTTCAAAAGCAAACTTCACGTTACTTAAGACCGAGGTGGGAAGTTTCAAAGCCCCCATGCTAAAGGATAATGCTTTCCAAGCTGCAAAATCCTTTAATAATGCACTCTACAGGCACCTATAAGAATGCATGGATCATGCTATCCCAAACAAAACCAAGACGCACTCCTCCAAGAAAAGGAAACCAGTGTGGTGGACCCCTGCCATAAACAACCTATACAATAAAAGGAGAAAACTAGTACAAAAAAGAATAAAATCCCAAGAAGAGAAGACATCCCTGATCAGTATCAGCAAGAAACTATGTTCCCTCATAAAATCATCCAAGGCTAGCTTTGAAAGAAACATTGCCATGGACTCCAAAGAACACCACAAGGCATTCTTTAGCTATGTCAAGAACCTAAGTGGCAATTCTCAGATCTGCTCAGAGTTAGTGCAGAATGGCACAAAATACACTGAACTGACCGATATATAGCCAACATCCTGGCAGACAGGTTCAGTGCAAAGTTCACCCCCCCCACCCCCGAATGGCCCATAACTATACCAGAAGAATGTAGTGCCCCTGAAATCACAGACACTCAGGTTAAACAGTCCTCTCCAAAGCCAAAAACACAGCATCAATGGGACTGGATGGTGTCCCAGGCTGCTTCCTACATGAGCCCAAAGATGAACTAACCCCTCACCTAAACACACTGTTTAAACTCAGCCTCTCCACAGGATATGCGCCCACAGGGTGGCGCACAGCAACAGTTATTCTGCTCCACAAAGGTGGAGCCACAACAGACCCCGGGAACTATCACCTTATAAGCCTGACTAGCTTTGTTTGCAAAGCTATGGAGCGCATCATCATGGATCTCATTAACAGATACACTGAGAACCTCCAAACGCTGGACCCTACCCAGTTCAGCTTTGTTAAAGGCAGATCATGCCTCCTAAACCTGGTGGACTTCTTTGAGACTGTTACCAAGGCTATAGACGAGGGAAAGGTGGTCCACACAGCCTACCTAGACCTCGCAAAGGTCTTTGACACCATTCCCCACTCAGGTATTATAGACAAGCTCACCAGCCTGAACATAAACCCCTACATCATGAGATGGGTTGCCAACTGGCTCATGGACAGAACCCACATGGTAAGAGTTGCAGGACCTAGGACTGACTCCAAACTGGTTACAAGTGGCATTTCCCAGGGCTCAGTCCTAGGACCCCCTCCTGTTCAGCATATACTTCTCAGAGGTACAGACAAGCTCAGGAGGACTATGGCTGACCAAGTTCGCAGATGACTGCAAACTAGGGGCTATAATTGACTCTCCGGCTGACAGAGACATCCTCCAAAAGGGTCTCACTGAGACAGATACCTGGTGTCAAAACCATGGCCTCAAGCTAAATGCCAAAAAGTGCATAGTCATCCCCTTTGGAAAAAAACAAAGTTCCCACAAACTATCACATAGGTGGTAGCCCCCTAAATACAGAAGACATAATAATGGATCTGGGGACCCAAGTAGATAGTAACCTCTCCTTTGATAATCACATTGCCAAAGTGGTTAGAAAATCCTTCTATGTGGCCCACCTAATCACAAAAGGATTTGCATCCATATCGAAAGAGGTCATTGGGCCCCTCTGTGCATCACTCATCAGACCCATCATAGAGTACAATGCCCCATTTGGGATGTAACTTACAAGACGCCTGCAACAACTGGAAAGACCACAGAAGTACCTCATCAAGAGGATCACTGGCCTCAAGCAGATGCCCTATGCAGCCTGACAAAAGAAACTCCAGCTGTACTCGGTTGCATACCGCCTACTCAGAGGTGGTCTCTGCCTGACATACAAGGCCATGTCCAACCCAGAATTGATGGACATGCTCCACCTAAAGAAAACCATATCCCGTTGAGCCGCATGCTCCAGGGATCTAAACCTCACCACAACTATAAATAGGACATGCTGGAGGGATAGATTCCTGTCCCAAAGACTTCCCATGGAACAAGATTCCAATCTACATTAGGCAGAGGTCCTCGCTAACCCTCTTCAAGAGAAACTTTGACGAGTGGATGGGAAACAGAAAGTTTACCCCAGGGATCACTTCAATGGCTCTGCTGGACAGAGGCACAGGGAACTAATCTAAGGTGCGGCAAAAGCCAAAAAGCCAACACATTCCAGCTAGGCTTTATAAATGCCTTCAGGCAGATAGCCTAATACCTACCTATGAACTTATGAACCTATGAACCATACCTTAATTAATCCCAGCCAGTGTGTTTTAAGCTTGTGTGGTGGATTTAGTTTAAATAATTTCTAATCTATACCTTTTTGAACTTGTAGCTAAATATTTACAGGTGTATGCTAACTTATGATTTTTATCAAATGCTGAATATATTTATACCAAGATTAAAATGATGATTGTACTTGTGCTGTATATGTTAATGCAAGAATTTTTTTTATATTTTTTATTTTTTATACTATCAAGAGCAAGAGACTACATAAATATCTACATATTTTAATAAAAAAATGTAGTAGACTATTTCTTCGGGATACCATGGTTGCCATTGAAAGTCCCATGTGTAAGAGTCTGTGTCTTATATATAGTAGTCCACATCCACGTGCAGGCTTTTTACTGAATTGGTGCAGAAAAATTGTTTTTCTGCTACTGGGCTTTAGGATGACAAAGAAGATCTGGGCTCATCATTTAATACTTCTCCCAGTACATTGTGTTGCTTGTGTGGAATTAGGAATCCATTCTGATGATCTACAGACGTAGACCTATGTAACAGCCCATCTCTTTATCTCTCTGATGTCAGTATTTATTCATTTATTTTGTGTAATTTGGTTGGCTGAAATGGTCCAGCTATCACCTATTTTCTGTTTTTTTGAGGGGCTATTACAAATTAGTATTTATACAAACTGAGTGAAACATTGCTAAATTGTCTATAAAGTTTTGTCTGGAATAAAATATTGATATCTGTCTTGCAGATCTTTTCTGTGTTTCCTGTCATGGCTATGCATGTGAAAATGTCACTCTATCCAGTTATCTATATTATTTTAAGACTTTATACTTAGTGGAACTAAATATACACACTGGAATTCAAAAATGTATAATGCATGTTAATGTCCCATTCATAGCAGGATTGCGCAGTGTGTTAAGCTTGAGTGATTCAGAGAATTCCATACTGCTACAGCGGTACGAGAACACTAGCCTATAACATGGACAATGGCCTCACTGGTGAACCTCCAACTGAATGCAGTAGTCTGGGAGATGTGGCTAATGCTAAATAGCCATGTTTTCTCTCTAGCATTTGAATAATGCTGTAGAGTCATTCAGACAAAAGCTTGGCTGTGTTATCTGGGTAGTAAAGTGAAAAGATGTGCTCCATCTTTTGAGAGCATTCGGCCATTCACTTCAGTGGAAGTATCAGGGCTGGTAGTGCTGTAGGAGGTAAATTCTCTGCAGGTGTGCACATGTGAGTGTGTGTGTGTGTGTGTGTGTGTGTGTGTGTGTGTGTGTGTGTGTGTGTGTGTGTGTGTATGTTTGCATGTAGCAGAAAGTTTGGGTCTATATCAGAACATCGAAGTATTAAAACTTTGAATGTTCTGATATTGAACACTATTCAGCGAACGCTAAGAATAGCGAAGCTGCAGAACAGCGAATTCTTCCCTCAGGAAAAAAATTTGGTTGGCCGTTTCTGTGGCTTCGCTATTCTTAACGGTGTGGTGGAAAGTTACAGGTTGGGTTCAGGTAAGTGTGCAATTGCTGGTACGTTAGGGATAGCAGCGGGTTAAGTGAGTTAGGGTTAGGGCACGGGTTAGGCGTGTGTGCGATAGTGACAGACTTTAGGGTTAGGGGTGGATTAAGTGAGTTAGGGTTAGGGCGCGGGTTAGGTGAGTGTGCGATAGTGACGGACCTTAAGGTTAGGGTCTGGGTTAGGGTAAGTGGGTAGATAGTAGTGTATGTTTACTTTAGTGATGCGTTAGATGTAGGAATTTAAGTGTATGTGTGTGGTTGCTGTTTGTTTGATGTGCTTGTGTTGTGCGTATGTGTTTCAGAGTAGCAAATTTTTTCCATAGGAAAAAATTTGCTGTTCTGAATGTTCGATATTTTCATGTTTAGATGTTTTGGGGCTGATGAAATAGCGTTAGCTATTTTCATCTTTCTTTAATGTGATATAAACACGAAAGTTTATGTGTTTATGCAGGTCTGTAGGAGCATGATTGCAACTCTATATGTGTGTGAGTGTTTAGGTGCATGTGTGTGTGTGTGTGTGTATGTGTGTGTGTGTGTGTTTATGTTTGCATGTAGCAGAAAGTTTGGGTCTATATCAGAACATCGAAGTATTAAAACTTTGAATGTTCTGATATCGAACACTATTCAGCGAACGCTAAGAATAGCGAAGCTGCAGAACAGCAAATTCTTCCCTCAGGAAAGAATTTGGTTGGCCGTTTCTGTGGTTTCGCTATTCTTAGCAGTGTGGTGGAAAGTTACAGGTTGGGTTCAGGTAAGTGTGCAGTTGTTTGTACGTTAGGGATAGCAGCGGGTTAAGTGAGTTAGGGTTAGGGCACGGGTTAGGCGTGTGTGCGATAGTGACAGACTTTAGGGTTAGGGGTGGTTTAAGTGAGTTAGGGTTAGGGTGCGGGTTTGGTGAGTGTGCGATAGTGACGGACCTTAGGGTTAGGGTCTGGGTTAGGGTAAGTGGGTAGATAGTAGTGTATGTTTACTTTAGTGATGTGTTAGATGTAGGAATTAAAGTGTATGTGTGTGGTTGCTGTTTGTTTGATGTGCTTGTGTTGTGTGTATGTGTTTCGGAGTAGCAAATTTTTTCCATGGGAAAAAATTTGTTGTTCTGAATGTTCAGTATTTTCATGTTTAGATATTTTGGGGCTGATGAAATAGCGTTAGCTATTTTCATCTTTCTTTAATATGATATAAACACGAAAGTTTATGTGTTTATGCAGGTCTGTAGGAGCATGATTGCAACTCTGTATGTGTGTCAGTGTTTAGGTGCATGTGTGTGTGTGTGTGTGTGTGTGTGTGTGTGTGTGTGTGTGTGTGTGTGTGTGTGTGTGTGTGTGTGTGGGTGTGTGTATGTTGGTGAGAGGACCTATTATTTTGTGATGGCTTGGAACAACAACATGATAAACTGAAATCAGGATTAAAGCATTTTAGGGAGCTCATGTAATGCTACAGACATGATGTAATTGTTTTTTTAGTTGGTTACAACAGGATGACTGAATTAAAATATTATATGCAAGAACATATTTCTAAAGGACTAATACATCCATAAAAATGCTGAACTGAAAAAGCAGGGAGACCAATCAGCCCGGCATTATGTTTCCTCTAAAAATTATATTGCCTCTTTGTCCTTTGACATCGGTTCAGAAGCATTTTTGGTCACTAGAACTGCTGCCAGTGCTTCACAGATGCCCAACTAAATAGATGAAATATAAAAATGCACAAATCACGCATACTAATGCTTTCTTTGTTTGGGAAGTTTAACTGGAATAATCAAAATCAAATACATATAAAGTCAGTTTTCTCACAAATGTACAGAATGTAGTTCATGCAAAAAATAATTACATGGTCCTTTATTGTTTTTCACTGACATGTTGTGTAAAGTTTTCTTGTTACTCAACAATACTAATACTTTTCTCAGAAACTGTTAAACTGCTCATCTGTATATCTGCCATATACTATGTACCATGGAATAAAGTAGAAATAATATTTTACATGCCAGATTGATGTTTTGGTTCTGATGAAACCAGAAAATAGCAAATTTGTAATCAATTTCTGGACCAGACTTTCAGAATATCCATATTATTTATTTACTAATTCTGACTGTTAACCATGAAGTCTACTGATTCTACGGCCCAGTTTTGGGAACCAGGCTGTATGGTAGTTTACTGGTGATTACTGTGATTGGTTTTACAAGATCAATATTGTGGTATCTCAGTGATTTTTGCATGTCCTAAGATATAACAAAATTAGAGTCAGTATATATAATGAGTAGAAGTGTAAAAGGCATAGCCCCCTATTCGTCAGGAGTGCAAGTAATTGCTGTGTCCAGCAAATGTACTTTTTGAGATTTTTAAACTTTTTATCTTTGACTATGATAAGAGATTGTGTTCTTTTCTAATAACACATATGTGTCCATGAGGAAAGAGGAAACACTAGTTGGAATACAGAAATACATAAACTGTTTGCACAGCACTTCATCTATCAATATTATAATGCAGTAAATTATCATCAGGCTTTACATAGAATTATAATTCATAGGTTCATATGTGTTTCAGTTCAAAGGTTAGATCAGGGTAAAGGTATGCCACCAATGTCAGAATGAGTGGTAGACTTTTCACAGCATTGCATTGCAAGTGAAAAACCTATTATATTACACTTCAATGAGAGGTTAATGCTTAACTCAGTTTAAGGGGGAAAATATATAATTAGTGTCAAATGCAATAAAAGTAGCATCAGTATTTTAGAAGTGACTTCTGTCGGTAGAAAACATCCAGTATTTAAATAAAGGTATAGTACTACTTTTGATATTATGACAGTTGATTTAACAGCATAAACACTCTGTACAAAAATTTGGAACATTTTGCAGATAAGATACAGGTTTATAAGTAGGCTCATGTTTTCAAGAGTTTGTGCTAAGCAGGAGACCTGGGTGGACATACAGAGCCTATCCTGGAAAGCATGGGAGGTTTACTTCATAGATGTGTCACCCTGCACAATTGTGGGTACCCATCCAATTGCCAAGGTAGAAGCCAAAGAAGGCTAGTGTATTGCATTGTTTAACATATAAGGGGATCCTGTTCTGTAGGTATGGATTTGTATGGTTTAGGATGCTATGTCCTGAAGAGGTCTTGTTTATGTTGCAACAAAGGTTGAGGTCTTTGGAGCAAATCAATTTAGTGCTGGAAATATTTCTTAGGTGGAGGAGATTATGTATGAAAGGCTATTTTATAGACTGGATAATAAGGAAAAGATAACCATGTAGTAGAGGAAACAAGCTATTCAATAGCTATAGCGTGTTTAATCTCCCTGGGTATCTTAGTGGAACATAATCTTTTGAGTGTTTTAGTTAGCAAACATAACATTACTGAGTTTTGATAAAGCCCATTTTTTGTTCTAGGATGAAAGAACTTGACTCTTTTTGGAATAAATAATATTTTCTTGTGAAGACAAGTGGTGGAGTTCCCTTGGTTATTAAACAGAGAAGGATTTCCTAACTATAACTGATCATGGTGATCAGAGAACCTTCTAGCTATTAAGCTTAAACCCATCTTCTCTCCTCACTACCTATATTGCCTTTTCTCCTGATCATATATCTCATCAAACTTTGTTCACTACATACTCTACAATGATTTTGTTGCATAATGCACATACCGAGTATGTGTGCTTATATATAATTATCTTCACAGGCTTCCACTAAAAGGCCCATTTGTACCCAAAGTTATGTATTCTAATTCTGTGTTCTTCAAATTCTGTATGATGTTCCTGTGTACTGTGTCAAATAATTGTATCTTCACTATTGTATTGTGCTTAATACCTGCATTCTCAATATTGTAGTCTACAGTTTCATAACGGTGTTCTTGCATTCCAGTTTTTGACTTTTTCTATATTTTGTATTGATTTTCCTCTGTGCTGTGTTAAGTAACTGTTACCCTCATATTAGTACTGTGTTAAATAACTGTTACCCTCATATTAGTATTGTGTTAAGTAACTGTTACCCTCATATTAGTACTGTGTTAAGTAACTGTTACCCTAATATTAGTACTGAGTTAAATAATTGTATTACTGTTTCATTACTTTTTTGTAAATAGTATTGTAGTTGGAAATTTGTACTTGGAGCTTTTCTCCCCATGCCTCTACTGAAAATGGGCTATTTACACAGTTGTATATCTCTTGTAAACAAATGACAAGTAAAACATTAAATAAATAAAAATAAAGGACCTTATCTATTTTTTAAAGGCAAACTTAATGCCATGCACTGTAGTCATCACATAAAGTTACATTTCTTAACAACATTTTACAGCATGTTTAGTGATGCTCATATTTTTGTGATATTTGTGCATGTGCAAACAATGAATTTCACTAGAAATAAGGGGTACTCTGATGCAGTAAGATGTTTTAGAGTAGAGTTATGCCATGTCCATCACTAGGTTTGTATTTCAACATTTGCAGGTTTGTGTCAGGTTTCAGCCATGGTAACTGATCTGATTTCTCTAAAGAAAAACTAATTACTGAGTGATGAAAGACCTGTATGCAAATGTGGTATACTTTCTAAATTATGTGTTTTAATATAAATATGTATTTGTTCTTGAAAAATGTTCTGATGTACTTCCTTAGTCATGAAGATAGATTTGCTTTTATCCATTAATGAAGAACTTATGATGGTTTGTAAATAGAATTCATTTCTGAATTTATTTTAATATTCCGCCACAAGTAATATTTAAAACTTTCTAAAACTGACAATTCTTGATATAAGCTATAAATGTCAAGTTTATCCATTGCAATGGGCATAATGTCATATCCAAGAGAAGATTTATCTTAAGGTACAAGCATAATTTAATTGTGATAATATCCATTAACATTTCTGCAGTTCAGTTATATTATTTTCTTAACATGACCACTATGGCTCAAGACCAGTGTTTTCATGTCTAAAGATCATTTAGGATTAAGGGATGAGCTAAGACTCTTGTTTTTGTAAATATCTGTTGAATAATCAGTGTGTACAGTAATGAAATTCAATTCAGATTTTCAAATAGACACCAAAACAACAATGCACACAACAGCAACTATCATAAAAGCAAAAGTAACAATATACTACTACTAATAATAATGATAATAATAAAAATTAACAAATGAACGGGAAAATAAATAAATATAAATTGTCTGTGAGCTGCTTGACATAGTCAATGCCAAGAAATTATAATTTTCCACTTTTTTCACATTGATTTCTGCATTGTGGATTTGGAAAGTAACACATTGATATGAACAAAAATTATTTTATGAGGTAGCCTCATAGATGTTTGAGCTTTGTCAAGAACTTGTTGATGTGTAAATATTGGAGACTGAAGACAAGATGACAAGGATCAGAAAAGCATGCTTCAGCTGTAAATATGTCCAAAAATCAGTTGAAGGTAAATTGTAGGAGGCTTGTAGAGAAGAGAAGGTCCAGAATAAGTATCACCCATTTTATATAATATAAACCAAACACCATACGCGTGATCCTCTAATGGCAATAAAACGCTGGATACATCCAAATTCAAAGCACGATAATACACTCATATAAATCAAATAAAGCTTTTATTCCACAGAGTGAGCGCTTTCGCCAAAAGGCTTCTTCAGACTCTTATTACAGATTAAAAAATAAAACCAACTTAAAAACCCCTTCATAGCTTGTTATTGGTTGTTAAGCTCCAAATTGTCACATGGTATACTTTAAAAGTGATAAATACATAAAATTGTGTACTACTTAAAACCACAACATCTTACAGAACTGCAACCTTTAAAAACTAATGCTCTTAATACAAACATGTATCTAAATAAATTATATAAATAAGGACACATTCCACAACATTACGAACTACTGACACGTACTTGTGAAATGCTCGAATCTCTTGGAGCGGACAAACAACACATTGCTTTACTATACAGGGAGAAAGATCTGATTGTATAACCCACTAATGCCAAGAAATACAATTAATTACTAATGTATGACAACTTATAACATGCCAATGATTAAATATAGGCAAGAAATAGGTGGATAAAAGGTAAAGTGGTGGTCAATACTATGTAATAACTACAATCTGTGAACAAAAATGTATGTAGTCCTATGGACATCAAAAACTATTTGACTCACAGTTCTCATTTATACAATACAAGATGTTAGGGAAACACTCCAATGGAGCACCTCATACACACCCCTATTTACACTAATAACATATCTCACAATATGAAAGGTAGGACTACCGTAATCTACGTAGTCTTCTACTCTTCAAAAAAGGCTTGATCTGTACTTTGTCATTGAGACCAGGTGGTGTATCCGATCTCAATCTAATAATCCACCTGGTCTCATGTTCTAATGTTCGGTTGATCAAGTCCCCTCCTCTAAAACCCTGTGAGACATTTTGGATAACACAGAACCTGAAGGTATGATTTGTGCCTGCCATCCTATTATGCCTGGCCAGAGCATTAACATCCGAACCCACTCTAATGTGGTAAGTGTGCTCCCTAATACGTTCCTTGAGTGCTCGGTTAGTCTTCCCTATGTAGTAAGCGGTGCATGAAATACAAGTGGCAATATACACCACGTTTCTACTTTCACAACTCGTGTTGGTACTAAAATTGAATATACGTCCTGTGGTGGGGTGCTTGAAAGTCATCTCTTTATTTATGAAGCCACACTGATTACATCGACCACAGGGTACGGTATTCCTATTCTCTGTAATCCTATTTTGTGAAGGGTACCTGGGTCTACATAATATACTCTTTAGATTGGGATGGTTCTTATAGGCTATACGTGGTGCTGAACCAACAATTTCACTAACCTCTCTATTCGACTTCAAGATTCCCCAATGCCTATTCATGGCTTTTCTCACTTCTAAACTCATCTTACTAAAAGCCAGGTTCGCCCTGACTTCAGTTGTGGACGAAACATCACTATTGGTTTGTGCCACTTGTTCCATAAAGTAAGGTCTAGCACTGCTAGTCCTTAAGGAATCTACTATATGGATAGTTTCAGAAATTTCTTTTTCTTTATAACCTCTCTCAAGGAACCTTCCTTTCATATCCTGTACTCCAATATCATAATTTTCCTGTTCTAAGTTGAGTCTGGACACTCTCATGAATTGTCCTTTAAGGACATTATTAAAAACATGTTGGGGGTGCATGCTTTGTCTATGTAATAAGTTGTTCCTTTGGCACCCCTTCCTATGTATAGTCGTGTTTAGCATACCATTGGACATCCTAAATACTTCAACGTCTAAAAAAGGTATACTCCTATCAGAAAAATTCATAGTGAATTTTAAAAACTCCGTGGTTGTGTCTAAGTAAGACACAAAGTTACTTAGAGAGTACTCATCTCCCAACCACAAGAAAAAAAGGTCATCCACAAAACGGCAATACATGCCAACATACTCAACAAAAAGTGGATTGTTGTAGAGATAATTGTCTTCCCACCTAGCCATAACTAGGTTGGCGTAGCTATTGGCACAAGATGTGCCCATAGCTACGCCATCTCTCTGTAAATAAATATCTTCCTGAAATGCAAAAACATTGTTGGTTAATGTTGTTTCAAGTAATAGTGTGATTAAATCTATCTTCTTATCTGAAAAATCCGAGTGTGCTTTTAAGTATTCAGTTATTAGCCTTATGCCTGTATCATTGGGGATTACTGTGAAAAGGCTGACCACATCTAAAGTTACTAAAAAATAGTGTTGATCTTTATCCAAAAGACGTGTCTGGGAGTAGAGGTCTAGGAGGAACTGTTTACTGTCTTTCAGTATTTTCTTATTCTCATTGACTATGGGTCTCAATACATTCTCCAAGTAAATGGACAAAGGTTCAGTGACCCACCCTTGGCCTGCCACAATGGGTCTCAGTGGTGGGTCAATGTGATTTTTATGGACTTTTGGAAGTCCCTGGATGACTGGTATAATAGGGTCCTTGACCTTGAAATAATCATAAAGTTGTTGTGTTATATCAAAAGACATGACAAGATCATCTAAGATGTTGTAAACACTAAAAACCATCTCGACTAGAATATCGTGGTTTATCTTTGTGTAAGTCTGTCTGTTCTCAAGCATCTGAATCATCTTACCAGCATAGTGGGAGTAGTCCATGATGACCACAGGCCCACCCTTATCAGCTGGTCTGATTATAATGGAGCTGTCACCCTTTAAAGATTTCAACGCTTGCCTTTGTTTATAATTCAGATTATGTCCATGTCTAGAAGATGTCTTTTCCTGAAAACACCTATAAATATCATTCTCCAGGACATTCCCAAATACTTCAATGGTAGGATGAAGTTGTGGAACATAAGTACTATTTGCACGATGCTTATTCTGTTCTAAGTAACCATTGTGTTGTCCAAAGTCTAACCTTAATTGTATGTTTCGAATAAACAACTTAGTATCTATAATGGTCTCTACCAGATCGCTATCCTTGGTGGGGATGAAACCAAGCCCCTTATTCAAGACTTGTTCCTCATATTCATCCAAAAGGTACGACTGTGCTACAGTTTGTTTAGATGGTAGGGAGAGAAGCTTACTATGTCTATACAGCAGCCCTAGCTTCTTATGGGTCTTACTTATATTGTTTTGAATATGCAAATCAAATCTGAGGTTTTCATTGATTATTACTCCCAGTTTGGTGTGGGCTACTAGCTCAATTTTTGTCGAGTTGAGAGAGCATATATCGAGGTCAATGAGGTCAGGTTTTTATGGGATTGTCTCTTGGGTGTGCTATAGTTGCTGATAGATGTGTGGTCTTTACATGGTTCGGCTAGGACAGCGATGTGAGATTCTTTAGATATTAAAGGCAGATCCTATGACTTTTTAATATTATTAAATAAACCCACAATAATAGGAGCTATTTAGTCACCTAGCAGTTTCAAAACAAAGCCAACTGTGTCCTAACCTATGAGTCTGTAAAGGCTTGATGTTAAACTGTTTGGATGAGGTGTTTTTCCAGAGGGATTAGAGTTTAGTGCTGTAGTTATTTCTTGCAGTTCTGAGTTTATTCAGGTAATCCCTTTGATCTTTAGATAACTGCAGAAATGGTAAAGGTTAAGGGGGGGCAGACAGTTGTTTAAGGATGAGAAGAGTTCTCCATCTGGAGTAGCTCCATAATAATGATGAGTAAAATGTTATAAATTCTCTGTTTATGGGCAATGGCTCTTTTAAGATTATTCCTTCCATGGGTTTTATACATTCAGTTTTTGTTTTAGCCCTCTTTGTGGATATTTACAGCCAGTAACATCCCAGGTTTGTCTAAATTTACTAGACTTGTAAAACTGCACGCTTTAAATACACAATTAATCAATCACGCAGGTGCTCGTCTAGATGCACTTAGAGGTCTATGATTCCAAATCAGCAATGTTGTTATCAAAAAGCACTAGATATCTTGATTTTGCAGGAGTACAAATGCCCTTAAGGTTAAGTTTGAATGATTCCACCATGTAAAGGAAGCTTTGGTGTTAGCCATGTCTGAGTCATATAGGCATTTATCTGTTGCTTTCTGAAGTCTGCTGAGACCTGATCTGAGAAAATAAAGGGGTCAAATTGACAAACCCTTTCTGAAGTAGGTTTCCAGAGACTCCATTCTAGAATAAACTGTATGCTGTAATAGTCAAATAAGGGGCTAGATAGAATTTCCATATATATTAGAAGTATAATCATGAGAGATAAGGAAAAAAATGTAATCTAGTTCGCTAATATTTCTACTAATAGGGGCAGTTAAAGTATAGTCCAGGACCTGTGGATAGAAACTTCTCCAAGAGTGCTGTAAATTAAACTCTTTTAAGTGCTCTGATAAAAGTTTTTCAGCGTGTATATACCTGTCTGCTCTTGGATTATTATAATCCATAACTGAATTCAATACCACATTAAAATCTCCACCTAGGGCGGCCGCGGTTGTGCAGTAGTTTGCATTGCTGCCTCACAGCAAGAGGTTCTCCGGTTCGATCCCCGACTGGGGTGCCTTCTGTGTGGAGTCTGCATGTCCTCCCTGTGGCCATGTGGGTTTCCTCTGCATGCTCTGGTTTCCTCCCACATCCCAAAGACATGCTGTAGATAGAGTGGACACTATACTGGCCCTAGGCGTGAGTGTGTGCATGTGTGCCTTCTGTGGAAGGTTGGGCGCTGTGCTGGTAACTTGATACCGTAAAATTCCACTGCCAATCATGAGCAGACAGGTGATCTGCTGTGGCGACCCCTAACCAGGAAAAGCTGGAAGAAGAAGATTAAAATCTCCACCTAAAATTATGGAGAGTTGATGGTAATCAACATTTTCTAAAGAAGCAAATAGGGATGCAAAGGAAGAGAGTCTTAATTATGATGGTACACTGAATACAGAATTATTTGCCCTTCTGGTGTTTTCTAATGGGGCCCCATTAACATACACAATCAGATATGTGGTCCATTACTTGTCAGCCTAAATTGGGGTGTACTAATATCCCTATACCTTGTTTAGCAGTGTTGGATATATTGAAAACGTTTTATGGACCCATAATATAATCCAAAACAATGTTTGCACCTTTTTCTTATTTTCACTTATTGTATAAAAAACACATCACATTTTATTTTCTTAAACCAATGTCTGCAAACATTTCTCTTTGTTTTGGAACTTAACACTAGAATATTTATAGAAGCAACAGTCAAAACAGCCATAATAACAATATATATATATATATATATATATATATATATTAACCAATCACATACACAGCAACTAGGGCAGGACATTTTCTCAGTAAAACTGCTATATTAGTGAAAATGAATACCCATCAAATAAATATATGCAGGGTTAGACCACTTGTGATGTGATATGTACTCTTGCCAGAAAGAGGTTAAGCAAACCACCAGAAAAGTAACAATTAGCTGGTATAATTGTACCTAGTAATAACCTTCACTCTCTATGGCAATCAAAAACTACAATGTGAACTCATGGGTGAGTCCGAACAAGTTCCAAACTATCTGACAAATCACATTGAAGAGATCCAATGTAAAATGCAAGGAGACAGGGTCAAGTTTTAGAGTTATTGGATTTAGGTTTATGTGAATTTCTTGAAATGTTGTCTCCAGGTTAGGCAGATGATTTCTGTAAACTGCCTAAAAAGAACTCATGTATAGGTTTATCCTTCTGGAATTGGAACTGTTCATTGAGTGCTGGGGGGGGGGGGGGGCTCCTCTATTATTGTAACCTCATAATTGTCTTCCATTGTAAGAGAGTCCAATTTTTTGTTAGTATAGATAGAAAAAAGTTGCTTCAAAACTTCTTTGTGTACAAATTTATCTGGAGGGCTTTTTGTCCTTTATTAGGACTATTCCCACATTAATCTGGAGTGGTAGCAATGGCTGCAAATTTTCCCAGGTGAGTGACTGATTTAGAGTGATGAGACATATCCAAAAAGGAAGAGGTTGCCTTTGCACTATCCGTAGCAAGAAGAGCAATTATTCATTCCTTACCATTTCATTGTGTCATGTTTGGTCAATCTATCACAGGAATATTTCTCTGCAGAAATAAAAGGGCCTGGTTTGCTGTAGTAAATTTTTTTGTTTGTTTTTGAGTAAAATAATCATTGTGGTGGAGAATTTAATATATGTGGAGATGTTTTATAACACAATGATTGGCCTTGCACCAAATATTCTCTCCTTAACAACACTAACCGAGAAAAGTAATGTAATAATTTTACTTTCTGTCTTGCGAAAAGAAATCCCCTGCCTTTATTTACAGACATTAATAAAAATTCTTTATCAGCCAAATTCAGCAGATGAAAAATAATGTGATAAGGAGCCTTAAATACTGGGGAACAGGATGTTAAGTTCTGTGAGTTTTTCTATTGTTACATCTGCCTTAAGTATGGGTGGATGGGGTACTTCTCTGGTTTGTATATTTATTTAGGTATTTGCTGACTGAGGAAAAACACTGTTAATGCAGTGTACCTCTTCATGTTCCCATAATTTCTAAGCCATACCTATCATTTATCCAGCATTTGCCAGAAAATATTGAATTTTGAACAGCAGTAACAGAATGGTACGAAATTCTGTGTCACCCCTTTAAACTGGGATTTTTTAAAATACTTTAAACCAACTAGCCTGTTATGATCCTCAGTGTCATCAGCCCTCTGCCAGCATATCAGTAGAGCTTTGATCATGAGAGCAAGCAATGTGGGATAAACTTTTACACTGATACTGGATTTTTAGCTTGCCTTTTTGATCTCTTAGACAAAGGTTTCAGAGTTTTCATTCTATATTCTTAAACTCTATTTTACTAACAATGTATTAATGAAATTGGTAAGGTGACAGTTTATTAATGTTATTTTTTGTGTATGAATTGCATAGCTTTTCATCTTCTCCCTCCACCTTTCTCTAAAATGTGTTTAAAACCTATTCAGAGGTTACTTTTTCTGATATTTTTAAAATTACTGATGTAACTGCAACTGCCGATAAGCATATTGCTAAACTGTACAGAATTTTGCAGAAGGTCCCCGATCTTGTCTCATATTTTTGCCCTGTCCCTCAAAAAAATTTGGATTTTATGTTAAGTTCCTGGTTATTATTCACAAAATGCATATTTATGCAAAACGTATTGCTCTATTAACTACGTAAGTGAATAAGATATTTACAAAATTTCCCTGATTTAGGGCATTTGTCCTAAATTCTTGAGCAAATAATTTGAGAGATGTGTTGCTAAGTAAAGCAGAAAATATATATCTTGGGGAGACTATAGTATATAGTCCAGATATGTTAGACATTCTTTCACTGTAAATTGCAATAGTCTCTGGGTTAGTGTCATACTTCTCAACTTCTTATCATAAGAAATCTGGACAAAGCCTAAAATAATGTGGAGATAAAAGCCCCAAAATAAGGACAGATTTTTAAATATTGATCTTATAAACTTAGAAAGTTTTTAAAGTAACAGGATTTGTGTTAATATGCATTTTCTGAAGAATATGAAGTTTAAAACTCAAATGCATGCTATTATTTAGTAAATTCAAATATCAGTGATTTACAGAAAACTACAAACATTATGAGAAACAGATCAAAAATATGAGGCAAAAATTGGACATTCTGATAGAATCTGGGCAAAGAGGTATGGTTCATGCCAGCATTTGTTAGCATATCAGAGGGTTCAAGACTGTACAACCCCCATTGTAAAAAAGAACTTTGAATCTCAATGAGACTTGCTGGAAATGTATCCCCAAGTGGGAATATGGGAGGAGGGCAGTTTATTAGTCCATTCATCCATTAACTGAATTTGCCACAAGAAATGTAGTTCATTGTTTATAGACAGATGACAGAATATAAGCACTGATGTGCCTCACTTGAGTACAGTACAGACTAGCTGCCTTTTCTGATTACTATTGCTCAAATTCGCAACTTCATTTTACCGGGGAGGCGGGTGTAGAATTAGTAATGTTGCCTTGTGATGCACTGGATTTTCCAGTTCAGTTCCCAGTTAGAGTGCCATTTGCTTTCACATTGCAATTCTTTGGCGCGCGTGTGTGTGTGTGTGCGTGTGTGTGTGTGTGTGTGCGTGTGCGTGTGCGTGTGCGTGTGTGTGTGTGTGTGTGTGTGTGTGTGTGTGTGTGTGTGTGTGTGAGACAGAGAAAGAGAGAGAGAAACTGTATGTGTGAGGCAGAGACTTTCAGAGAAGCTTTGTGTGTGTGTATGTGTGTGTGTGTGTGTGTGTGTGTGTGTGTGTGTGTGTGTGTGTGTGTGTGTGTGTGTGTGTGTGTGAAAGAGAGACATTGTATAAGAGAAAGTGTGTATGGGGGCTGAGCACAGTTTAGCCATTACTGTTTTAATTTTTACTTAATTATCCTGCTAAGGTGTGCACAAAATGTTGCTATAGCTTGTGTAGGCAGTACTCTGTTTAGGAGTAACACATTTCAATAAAATAGTGTGATGATTGTTATTTTCACTTTCTTTGCACTGAAATATTACACTCATATGTGGGTGTTTACTTATTTTTTTTGAGATGGGGGTGTTGAGGAAGCATGCTGTTACATATTTCTGATAGCAGTAACTTGAACTATGTCACTTTGTTCTGTTCTTTCTGTTTTATCCCAGTTTGAGATCAGAGTTGTATACAGATGACTGTCTTTCAGGGCCAGAGAAGAGGAAGCATGCTCTATATATGTTCCACAGCAGCTAAATATGTGACTATTTGCCCTCACTCTAATTCAACCCCAGAAGGCTACATAAAAGGTGGCTGTGAGGGAAAGGCAGGAAGGCAGATGCAGTTCTCAGATATGATGTTTGTATCCACACAAGTGTTTTATTGCAAATTGCTGTTTTGTCACAAGTTATTTCTTTCTTGAAAGAAAAAATAAGACTGAATTTCTTTCCTTGCTCATGTTTTTTGTTCAAAAAATCACCAGATCTAAAGGTTGAGCTATAACTCTAAAATGCACCACAAAGCATCTGTAACCCTACAGCTCCTAGGGGCTTAGCAGCCCCAAGACCTTCTGCTCGATTAGGCTATTTATTTCACAATTATTACAGTATACTCTTTGCTAGGCAGGATGTGTCAAAATAATGCAGAAAAAAAGCAAAGTTGAAGAAAAGGACCACATTTATTTCCATAATCATTACTTTTATCCATTTATTTATTGGATCAAAAAGGATGGGTGAGAACTCCACAACATACCTCACAGCTTCTATAATGCTATGCCCCAGCTTAATTCAGTTATTTCTTGCACACTTACTATAGTAATGACCAAGACAGACAGTGCATTGAAACAATACAGGAGAAAGTTAAAGAGCAAGACAAAATGTGTAAAAAAGTAAAACGTAACCTGTATAATATGAGGAGGCCATACTGGTGAAAGAAACAGGAGGGGATAAAATTGGAGGCATTAGGGGTGTGTGGAGTCATTGGGAGGCCCCATGCAGCCCTTTCACCTGGGACATCATTTCAACTATAGCCAGCCCTGTCTATTGTGAACTGTGCATTTAAATATTTAAATTCATAGCCATAGGGAGGTGTTTCTCTACAAAGGTACTGATGTTGTTTCCTTCAGAGCATTCTTTTAATTCCAGTAAATGTAAGTTGTTCCTACTTTGGTTGCTCTCCAGTCAAAGTAGATGTTCTTTTAATAGTTCAATTTCATTCTCTTGTGCTCTAATTTTCATTTGCAAAGATTGGATCTCCAATGCATTCAGTAAGGCAGCTGATTGTTGGAATTCTGACTTTTAAGTGAGCACACCAATATCCTCAGTGTTCTTCATGACAAATCCTTTTATTTCTGATGCATTGGCCAAAACTTGTTGTAAGAGGAATGTAAAGGTGCTTACAGACCCAGGCTGCTGAGCATGCCACTATTTTCTTGACAGCCTGTTTCATATCTTCCCCCCCAAATAGTAGGAAGATGAAATGGAATTACAGAAGTACAGAAGTTAAAGTGGAAGCCTTAGGGGAAAATGAATGCTAAGCACTTTGACAAACGTTTGGTCACTCAGGGCTTGGAGCTCTGTAATTATGTTGGTACCAGGTCACTCGCTAACTCTGACCCCATGCTATAGCTATATGTGCAGGAAATTTGGTAGAAGGATGACAAAGCTAAGTTATACGTTTTCTGAATATATCACAGAAAATAGAATGCTTCAGACAAAAGGGAATAGTGCAATGAATAGGCAGATGTATAAACGCGAGAAGAGAATATAATCTTTTTTGGGGGGATTTCCTTATAGCCGTCTGTTAGACTGGTACTAAGTTCTTGACACCAGCTAACATCTGCTCCTTTAGTTATTAAATTAGTCCTGCTGCTCCTTTTCATTTGTTTCTTTGTTATTTGCTAGTATGTGACCAAGACAGGCATAAGTCATGCTTTTTCATGTACCCCAAAATTTGATATCTTCTGGATTCCATCTGACAAATTTAGGCCCTGAAAACACATTGTAGGTCTTCTTCACCAACAATTTAACAAATTAATTTATTTTTTATTTTCCTGTTTGTTGTGTTCTGTTACAATGCCTGCAGTAGACAATAGACATCTGTTGAAACAATACAATAATTTCTATGATACTAATTCTGTATTTTGAAGATCATAGTAACACCTTTTCATCTGTTTTTTTTTATCAAAATGTTTATACAAGATTTGCAAATTGTGACAACATAATCAAACATAATCATACTTTGTGAAGAACCCTATTGGGTCATAACAATTTGTTTGTAACTGGTGTAATTCACAGATTTCTCTGGCCTGAAGTGATGTACCTCCTTCTCATTTTAAAGCTGCTGAAATTCACTGTGGCCAGAAAATGGCTGTGCTTTGGGGTACTGATCAGATTACATCTACTTAAAAGGTAATCAGTAATGTTGGTGTCCTAGGAGTAAAAATTAAGGCTTATCATATGACAAGAACTTTCTGAGTAAAATTTAGCAATACAGAAAAGAGAAGACAATACTAATTGTAATAGTTCCATGAGACAAAGAAGGGCAGATAAGCATTTTAATTTTTTGATCCGATTTTAAATTCATTTTAACAGACTGTATCTCCTTTAGCTAAGGTCTTTAAGCTTATATTAGTGATTCGAGTACATAACTACACTGCATTTCTGTTGTTTAAATGCGCTAACTGTTGCTATTAAGCCCTGGGTTTATTCTTGTGTTCTGATTGTATGTCAGGCTAGTTCTAGACTTGTCTTTGCACCGGGACATTTCCAACCCTGTCATCTCAGCACTAAGGGTTTAATTATTTTTCTCCTCTCACCCAGTCTGTTGCAGTTGTGTTCTGAAACCCAGTGTTATTCTGTTGTTGCCTGCACTTTATGATATTTTGACAACGTAATTTTCGCCCGCTAAACAGTTTATTGGATGTTGATAATAAACATGTAAGTATCAGTTTGCAAAGTCTCTTCCTTTAAACAAATCGCCAGGCTGAAAGTCCTTTGATAAAATTGTTTATTATTGAGTGTACTGTTGTCCTGTTCGATTCTCAGCTAGAGCGTCTTCTGTGTGGAGACCTGCGTGAATGGGCGTACCTTCGTTGAAGGTTGTGCGTCAGGGCCAGCAACTTGGCACGTAAAAATCTATTGCCAATCATTAGTGGACCGGAGTTCCGCTGTGGCAACCCCTAACCGGGAAAAGCCAAAAGACACAACAACAACTGATAGTGCTTGCACTGTTTTTAGTGTCACATTAGTGACTGTTTTTCACTATATTTAGTTAAATGGTTCTTGCTGGTGGCAAAAGATTTCCATGCTAGTTGTTTCATATTGAAATTTAAATACTGAATAGCAAGTCCACCCATACATTATTCTAAAACAGAACTCCAAGCAGTAATAGTTACCCCTGATCCTAGAGTTATTCCTGTCATTATCATGGACCAGTACTTCACCACAACTTCTCTAGCCAGCTTGACTGAGATGGGTATCTTGAGACAGTGTAACAATTGTCAAATACTGTCTGACAATCATCTATTAGTCAAACGGCATAGCACAGTATGTGAGAGATGTACATATATAATATCCTTCGAGGCAAAAATCTCACATACAGTAAACTCAGACACCAAAATTGACAATAGTACACCACATTTCACACCTCACCAAGGCCATCCCAGAATACATAATCCATCGTATGCTGTGGTTCTAAAGATTAACTTGCCTTAACCTCAGAGATCTCCCAAACACATCACTTGCACAAAGCATACTCAGCATATTAAGCCTCCTTCCTCACATAGCACAAGGAGTCCCAAAGTCACAGATGCTGAGCCTGTAAGGCAGGTATGGACCAAACTAAACATTCTTGTTATAGGCAACTCCATTGTAAGACATACAGACGTGCCTCTTACCAGGCTGAGCAAGGAAAGGATGATGGTTAGTTGTTTCCTTGGTGCTAGGATCAATCAGATCACACACGCACTTAAGTCCTTGAACAACAAGTACCATTATGACTCTGCCATAATTCATGCCAATTTCAATGACTTGAGGTGTACCTCCATGGACTATATGAAAAGAGACATGATGGAGCTCTTGGACTATGTGTCCAAGGCAGGTATGAGCCTATAACAAGAATGTTTGGTTTGGTCCATGCCTGCCTTACAGGCTCAGCATCTGTGACTTTGGCCAGGCCAATCTGATAAAATAAATGTAAAATAAAATAAAAAATAAATAAATAAATAAAATATCAAGCAGCAATCTACCTTCTCGAAGGATGATGCCCTGTTAAGAGCAAAAAATACTTCAATATTTGGCTTAGTTTTTTGTGTCATTTAAAGGGGTCTAATATTTATCACTCTAGGAGGAAATGATTGACAGACCTTGCTGCTTAGCCTCCATCTGCCCCTTCTAAGGCTTTGACTATTGACAAAGACATTGAGCCAGATTCAGTAAAGCCTACACTAAGTTTAACGATATGTATTCAATAAAATTCTTATCACAATTTTTTTGTGCATTCTAGTCACTTAGAAAGATTACATTAAGTATACATGCAGTCTACACTTTGCAGTAACCTTTATGAAACCCTGTCAATATTTAAAGCTGCAAGAATATCAGTAGGAAAACTAAAATTAGGAGAAAGAAGGTGTGAGTTATGTCTGTGTTGTCTGCTCACTCAGAAGCGTGTATGCTTAGTGTACACTTAGTAAAGGTTTTATTGAATCTGCCCATTGTCTACCCCATAGTGCTGTTTTTAGGCCATGCCAATCTGATAAACCTACCATCATAATGAAACAAGCAAAGGAAAATATGAAAGAGTTACTGATCAATGGTACAGGCCTGAACAAGAAACTCTACTCATGACAAACCCATCTCACCCTAGATGACAATGATGTCTGTGTAGTGACTGAGACATGGTTTAAAATGGTGGAGAGAATTCCATCTGTGCAGGTCTGTAATGCCTTCTACATGTTTAGACCGACTACTGTTCTGGAGGAAAAAAGGTGGAGGCATCTCAGTCTATATCCAGATGAGAATCACATCAAGACTGGTAAAGCAACATAATGCAGATGATTTTCTTCATGTCCAAATAAGCATGGAAAAGGTCCCATACTATACATTAGCTAGCTATAGAGCTCTCTCTATGACAAAAAAACAAAACAAAATGCCTATCTACAGGAACTACAACCACTGTGTTTTAAACCTAAATACCATTTTCTAAGTGAACTAAACTATCTAACTATAAACTGGGAAACCTACACCACCACTAGTGCACAAGCACAGAGATTCCTGAACTTGGTTACTAGAAATGCCCTGGAGCAATTAAGCACAGAGATTCCTGAACTTGGTTACTAGAAATGCCCTGGAGCAATTTTTCAGTGTATCCACTAGGGAGAATAACATCTTGGATTTTGTCCTTAATAAAATGGAAGCATCTTACACCACCCCTTTCGTATCTCCATCACTTGCGAGATCTGCGCATAAAGCAGTCTCCTTTGAAATAAAACTAAAACCAAGATCCCTTATATGCAAAATACCTTTAGAAATTTCTTTAAGAAAATCTATTTACTCATAAATTATACATTGACAATCTTCAAATCCCCAACAAAACCAGTTAACTGCAGCTGTATCCCATAAGAATAAATGCAGGGCAAGCTCCTGAAACAAGCTCACATGGTGGAACCATAGAATCAACAAGCTTTTAATAAAAGTATAAGAATTTTGAACAAAAGTAAGAATGATAATTTACAGTATGTTTTACAGCCTTTATATTTACAGCCCTTGTGACTGAAATAAAGAACTCAGGTGCTAAATAAAATTCACCCGAGACACACTTGAGGCTAAAAGAGCTTTCCAAGGGCAATCACAAGGCATTTTTTAGTTATGTTCATAATCTCAAAAGCAGAATGCAGTAATATGTTTCATGTTACCTACCTGTTGATTGTGATATTACTTACACTGAGCCTGAACACCAACAATGCCCTATACAGACATATCAGCATTTCCCAGGATTGTAAAGAATTCAGGTTTAGTATTTTAGAGAAAGTTAGGAAAAACCCGAGGGGTGGTGATTATAGATGCCACATAGAAGAGAGAGAAACTAAATGGCAAATTAAACTGCAAGCAAGTATACCTCCAGGCTTAAATGAAATTATTTCTATAAAGCCTATTCTAAATAAAAAAGTGGACCTTATGAAATGAATTCTACATAATATGTTATTTTAAAGATAGTAAGTGGAAAGGTGAACAATATATATATATATATATATATATATATATATATATATATATATATATATATATATATTTTTTTTTTTTAAAGAAACTGCACACATAAAGGTTTTATTGAATATTGTTAAGAATGTACAACAGATAATACAACTTCTTATGCTTGTAGCACTTTAAATTTGGCTCATTAATTTGTAATGAGTGACATCACTATTTTTTAAAAAGTATTTAAAGGGGGAATTTTTGAATATATACAGATTCTGATGAAATCCCTATTTTAAGGGAAGAAAGTGCTCAATCTGTGATTTTATCCAATAAAGTATCGACGGGTGATTCCTAGCTGTGGCAGTGTGGTTTTCTGCATTTTCTACATTTTACGAGTGGACTTTAAGCTGCTGGGCTCAATTGTGTTTTTTTTTTTTTTTTTTTTAGTTATTTATATATGTTTAGAGAGTGGGCTACCTGTACAATACCACTTTGATTGGAAAACAAACGTTCTCCAGCAGGATGTTAATATACAGGTAATGCCCATTGAAAAATGAGTCTGCTGCTTCACAGCAACATATCAAGCTGCACTGGAGTTCAGGCTGAAACAAAGCTAATGGTTTCTATTATTTTTCACTCACTAATGAGCTCTCTTGCTGTTTAGCAAGTGTAAAATTAAAAGGAACAGAAAAAAAAATAGAAAAGTGTGCACGCATGTGCGTGTGTGTGTGAGTGTGTGTCTGTGTGTGTGTGTGTGTGTGTGTGTGTGTGTGTGTGTGTGTGTGTGTGTGTGTGTGTGTGTGTGTCTATGCATGCATGAAAGTGAGAGTGAGATTTGTCGTGCCATTATTTTACACACATTAAGCCGAGCTTTTACTGTTTAGAGAGTGAAAAATTAAAAGAAACATTAAAGAAAGAAAGAACAGTATGTGTGTGTTTATATGTGTTTATGTCTATGTCTGCATGTGTGAGTGTATGCATACCTGCATGCATGAAAGTGGAGGTGTGTGTGTGTGTGTGTGTGTGTGTGTGTGTGTGCGTGCGTGCGTGCGTGCGTGTGTGCGTGTGTGTGTGTGTGTGTGTGTGTGTGTGTGTGTGTGTGTGTGTGTGTGCGTGTGTGTGTGTCTGAGCGACTGAGCATGATTGATTGAGCGGAGCCAACTGTAGAAAGAGATATGCATACCTCTCAACATCGTAGCTCAAGAAATCTGGATAAAGCCTAAAATAAAGGGGGACAAAGGGTCAAGAACAAGAACAGATTCTAAACATTGCTCTTATTAAATTAGAAAGGAGCTGGAAACAAAGAGTTTCTTTTAGCATGCATTTTCTAAAGTAGATAAAGTCTGAAACTCAAATGTGTGTCATTATTTAGTGACTAGAATCCTCAATGATTACTAACCAACCACAAATTTTATGAGTAAGTAAGTATATTTGGACATTTTTTTTTTATCTTATATTTAGGATATAAAATACTTCCATCAACACAATTTACATATATTACTGCAAGTTTGAAACATTAGGTGGAAGAAAAATTTTACATCCAAAATATAAATAATAATATAGTAATAAAAAATAAGTAAGTAAAATACAACCATTTTCAGACAGCCCATTTTCTAACTAATGTCCTAAGTACAGCCCTGGGCATACATTATTATAGCAATAACCCACGCCTGGGTGTGGGTAATGCTAAATTTACCCACGGTTGGCGTGGTTTGGTCCCGAGGCAAAGCCAACTGTGGGTAAATTTAGCATTACCCACACCCAGAAGTGGGTTATTGCTATTATACCATGACATTATTTAAGAAAAGAAACTATTACTTTTCTTAAATAATGGCATAGTATAATGCCTGTTTACTGCCCTTCCGCAGATGTCTGGCATCCGGCAGTTCTGATGTACTGCGCGCCTGCGCAGTACATCAGAGTTGAGCAAAAGCAACGGAGAAAGCAAGATCTCCGTTGCTTTTAGTGTCTCGCTATGTTAAATGAGTTTAACATAGCGAGACAGTTTTAAAATAAGCAACGGACATCTCCGTTGCTTATTTTAAACTGTCTCGCTATGTTAAACTCATTTAACATAGCGAGACACTAAAAAGCAACAGAGATCTTGCTTTCTCCGTTTAAACACTGTCTCGCTATGTTAAATGGGTTTAACATGGCGAGACAGCTTTAAAATAAGCAACGGAGATCTCCGTTGCTTATTTTAAAGCTGTCTCGCTATGTTAAACCCATTTAACATAGCGAGACAGTGTTTTAAAAAAACGAGTTATACTAATGGAAAAAAGTCCGGGCGACCGGACCTTTTTCCATTAGTATAACTCGATTTACAACGGGCACGCTGGCCAATCAGCGTGCACGTTTTGGGGGGCTCATGGTATAATTAGAAAGTAACTCACACCCTGTTGGGCATTATTACTTGCATATATGCATATAGGGTGCACAGTGGTGCAGTGAATAGCATTGCTGCCTCACAGCAATACATTTTCCAGTTTGATTATTGGTTAGATGCCTTCTGTGAGGCAGTCAAGTTTTCAGAAAACTGGCCATGTCATTTCTTTCATGTTTTTTCAGTTACTCTATAAATTCTTAAGTTGTTTCTTCTCAACCTGTTCTGAATATCATCAACTTTATTTATTAGCCAAAAGTTCTGTTTTACCAGAAATGCAGATGATTTTCTTCTGCCATCATTATTGCTCCAGTGCCATTTCATGAATTCCCTATCTTTAATTTTAGTTTTCTTTTGAGGAACCATTTTCAACAGTTCTATTTGTTTGTTCAATGTTCAATTGTCTTGAATGAAGTCTATTTTATTCTGAAATTTGCCATTTTTTAAAGAATTGTCTTGATTAGAAGAGCTTCTCTGCATTTTGAACAAACAATTAGTAAATCATAATGTATTGCACATGGATCCAATTGATTAGTATCTTCCAAATGCAGAATATATGTATATATCTTTATCTATAATTATATATTTATATTTATGCAGTGGTGTAGCTAGAGTTTGTGCCACCCGCGGCTGTCTTTGAGTTTGCTGTCCCTCCCCTTTACATAAATCGTAGTGATATGGGCCCCCCCCCATACACTGCCGCTATCCGCAGCCATTCCGATGTCCCATTACATACCTATTTCTCCTAATTTATCATAAACACTAATGTGCATACTGTTTTATACTTTACTTCTACAATGATTATTTGGATTTATTTTAAAAAGCTTTTATTTAAAATTTTATAGCACAAACACTGATAAACATCTGGTAAACAAAGCAATACAGTGTCATAATGAAAACAGATTTAGCATTAAAGCTTCTCTGCCCCTGAAACTCACATTCATTGAAAATGCATCTGGCCAGTGGCAGATGAAGTTTACCTTTGGATTGTTTACAAATCATAGGCCCTTTGTGCACATATTTAAGACCATGCAAACATACATGGTTCTTTGATTCACCTTCCTGATTGTATTAAAATTATATTTCTTGTATAATACAACACACTTGTTAGAGTGTATTTTAAATGTATTGTTTTGAACATTTTTCCAGTAAGCAATGAAATAAAATGTATGAATCAATAATGAAAATATTGCCCAATTCAGAGCATTTCCATCATAAAAGTCTACTTAAACTTCTGTCATTGCAATCCACCAATATCAGTAAATATGCACAATCTCTGCAGAAGTAAAAGTCATCTAAATAATTCCACATTAAAGAGATTTGTTACTAATGAAGTGGTTACTGCTAGCAAACAACTTTGTAGTTCATCTACAAATAAAGTGCCTGTTGCCCTTGAAAGATATATTGCCTATGTTACATTAAAAATAAGTTAGTAATTTTGCAATAGGGAATGAATGGCAAACTGATAACAGGTTCATAGTTGTTAGGTATCTCCTCCAAGGTTGGACATTCTCGGGACTGCAGCATCCACCCCTTTAAAGTACAACACAGTGCAGTATCAGCAATCCATCTACATACTTTGGGAGTAGAACCCACAGCCTTCTGCATCATAAGCAAGTATATTACCTGTTGTGCTACTAACAATGCAAGCAGATTTGGCATAAGCAGAACTAAACTTCTTTTCCCCTGAAAGTCTCAGCTCCAACATAATAAATCTGCTCCAACATAATAAACCTGAAAAAAGACAGTTTATTGTGGGGGGGGGGGTGCAAAGGCCCAAAACCAAGTACACGTTTTAATCATTGTTTGTATAATCTTAAAAAGTTGCTGTAACAAAATATTGTGTGTTTCCTAAAAATAGAAAGGCTTAAATGTAAATGGCTATAATTATTTAGTGAATTCAGTTCTCATGGATTTGCTAAAACCACAAAAGAGGAGCATACCAAATGTATGAGGCAAACATTCCAGACTTTCTGTGAAAATCTAGACAGTTCAAAGCTATGGCACTCAACTTCCTGCATCACAAGTGGTGGTACGAGTAGAGAATTCAGGCTCTTGTTCCCTGTACCTAAGGTATAGGATTTGAGCCTGAGTAACTCTAACCACTAGGTATAGCTAATTGGGGAATTTCACACACACACACACACACACACACACACACACACACACACACACACACACACACACACACGCAGCAGAGAAGCAAAAGCATGTACTGTTAAATTTAAAATTGCATGGATGGTTCCTTAAAGAAAAATCTGACAGTCCAACCCCCCCCCCCCCCACTAGCTATGCCACTGTCCTGAACATACAGGTGTTAAGGGGAGGCACATGTTTTGAGCACTGATCAGTGACTCGTGAATGATGATCTAAATGAAAAACATCTGGAAAGGGCAAGAACTCTGTGTCCATGATTGTCATTCAGTTCTAGGTGAAGCTGAAGGTGTATGAAGAATCAGTGGGAGAATTTAATCCTGGACACATAATTAAGACTTTTACAGTTCTAGACAGCCAGGACAGGTGTAGGATCACTGATGCCTGGAAGTGAGACAGACATATTCAGAATGCAGTCAGACTTTTTATTAACAAAGACATTCAAAAGTTGGTAACTGTTGTTTGTAAGATTCAGGTGCGCAGGCTTTCTCACCATTTAAGTTAAGTGCCAGTCCTCAATAAAAGGCAGATTACTATGACAATCATCTTGGAAGTTCAGGTTAAATTCACTCATAAGGATTAAGTCTGTTAACTAGTACAGATGAGTAAAGGCTATATGCTGTTAACAAGCTGCTTCCAGCAGTCCAAGGTTTGATTCTCTCAGCCTACATTTGCCTGCAGTGTGACTTGGTGCACATCACTTAATCACACAGTGCCCCAAGGCAGAGTCTGGAGAATGCATCTGTGAATCAGTGCTCCACTATGATTAATAAATGCATACATAAATAAATACATAAAATCATTCTTTGTTACGCTTAGCCACAGATAGTCAAATAGAGAGCTCAAGACTGACGAGGAGTGGGAATAGCGGTCACTGCAGTGCCAATTTTAGCATGAACATCCAACAGATGCTCCAGCAAAACCAAGTTGGGGCACATTCATTTCAAGATTGTCAAGAGACGGCCAGTATAAATTAGATAGACCCCCATACCAGTATGGAAACCAGCCCCGTTGCTACCGACCCAAGAAAGCAGGGGGAAATGTCAGTGTCTGTTTCAGCCAAGTTTCATAGGGTTTCTCTTTTGCATAGTTTGTAGATATCAAGCTAATATTTAAATTTATTAGCTTTGCTGCAGTTTCTGATTATATTTAGATGTGCTATCATCAGGCCTTATAATAAAAAAGTGGTATTTTTGGCTAAGCGACTTTGTGACAAGAATACTGAGGATGGGTCAGGAGAGGACCTAATGTCCCCATTGCACAAGCATAGGAGTTTTGAGTGACGGACCAAAAAAAAAAGAAAGTGGTTTGGACTGACAAAACAATATTCAAGCATCCTCCTTTTATAAGCAGAATGATTATGCTACTAATTTAGGGCAAATCACTGAAAAAAATAACAAAGTCACACATATATAAATAGTAACCAAACTCTTTGGTCATAGTCTTTAATTTTCTGACATTTTTGACCCTTTATTTCTCCATAGCGTTTGAATGACCAGCAGTATGAAACAAGGTGGACAACATGTTCAGCTTCTCCCTCAAAGGTGAATTTGCAAAGTGGACTATCAAATGAAAATATATTTTGTTTGAGAGATGAATGTGATTGGTATTAGAATACTGAAAGAACACCAAGAGATGCAAGGCAGAAGAGAAAGAAACCCACAATGATGACAACATGAAAAGTTAACCCTTCAGCACAGACAGAGAGGACTTTTGCATCAGGCAGCTGAAAAATAATTCATCAAATGAAATGTGACCAAACAGCTAAAACTGAAAGTGAAATTATTAAAAGCAGTGTCCCTGAAAGAAGGCTATGTTCAACAAAAGCAAAGCACAATATTCTTTGATGGTTAAAGTACACACAACAGCATATAGAGAGCTGTGTAACCTACAAACTCTACCAATTCTGAGTTCTCTATACCACAAGTAAAGAGTCACCCTCCTATTGTAGTGGCCTTCTGAGTACAGGGGCACACATACAGACACAACACACACCCCTAAATAAATCTGCAGCCACTTACAGTACGGAGCTGAATATAAAATGAAAATGAGCTGCTGCAGTTGCTAAATAAATACAGAGACCGCTGCTCAGAGAATACATACAGCCACTAGAGCTAAACACACACACACACACACACACACACACACACACACACACACACACACACACACACACACACACACACACACACACACACACACACACACACACACACACACACACACACACACACACACACACACACACACACACACACACACACACACACACATACATATACACACACACACACACACACACACACACACACATACATACACACACACACACACACACACACACACACACACACACACACACACACACACACACACACACACACACACACACACACACACACATACATATACACACACACACACACACACACACACACACACACACACACACACACACACACACACACACATACATATACACACACACATACACACACACACACAAACACACACATACATACACACACACACAAACACACACATACACACACACACACACACACACACACACACACACACACACACACACACACACACACACTCACACACACACACACACACACAGCGGTTCCTACATGAATAATATGGCCACATATAAAAATGATCTCCATATAAAACAAGCTGCTTAAGTTACTAAATATAAACCGAGGTTGGTGCACTAAAGCTGAGTAAATAAATATGGCTGCAGTGTGAATAATAAATATAATGAGGCCACTTACACACTAGGATGCAGAACGCATGCTTAATAAATCTAGAGATGCTGAATATTTACATCCACTTACTCCTGGTGCATGCGGGTGGAAGTTAACAGTCCCTGGTCTGTGTGGGTAATGGGTGGACGTCAACAGTCTTTAACATGGTTGGACGTTAACTGCTGCATAACATACCAGAGCTGCACTCAATAAATTCACCATAAATACTGCATAAAAGTGCTGCCCAATGTGGGATATCCCTCACGCCCCTTCCCAGCTACCTGACTGGATTTATGGATCTACTTTATAAGCTCAAAGTTTCAAAACTTTGAACTACAAATGGTCGAGACCATAAGATCAAAGTTTTGAAACTACGAAATTGTAATAAAGAAAATAAATAAATAAAACATTTTTTTCTTTTACATTTTTGCAGGGAGGCAAGCCACTTTGCACCCCTACACCCCCTGCTAAATAAATATACCAACTCTGAGATCACACTACAGTGAGGAAAAAGGTAAATTTCCCATTCTGCTCTTTACAGTGATCTCCATTCAAAACATTCAAAGTTTCAAAACTTTGATCTTATGGTCTCGATCGTCTGACTCCAAAAAAAAAAAAAAACACACAAAAAAAATCTTTTGCAGTTGGGCAAGCCCCCCTGCACCTCCACACCCCCCTACTTAATTATACCAACTCCAAGATCGCACTACAGTGAGGAAAAAGGAATATTCCTATTCCACACTGTATTGTGATCTCTCTAGTCGGTTTTCAAAGTTTCAGTACTTCGAACAAGTGGTCTCACACAACTGAGCTTTGAAGTACTGAAACTTCGACCAACCAAATGGATCCCATATATATATATATATATATATATATATATACATATATATATATATATATATATATATATATATATATATATATATATATATATATATATATATATATATATATATATATATATATATATATATATATATATACACACACACACACACACACACACACATACAACCTTCTTGCTAGCACTGAACTGTTAATTTTATGTTGGCGAAATGTTTGAAGAACATTGGGGTGCATACGATACGGCATGTGGAGTTTGAAAGCAAGGACCCTGTATGGTATAGGTCGGATGGAGTTCATCTCAATGAATTTGGGCTTAATTTATTTAATCTTAACCTGGGCATGAAGGTGGAGGATCTATTGAAAAGTGATATGGTCTGAGGGGGAACAGCCCTTTGGGCTGGTGAAAGGAGAAGTGGGTCAGACTTGACCCTCTTCTGTCCCCCCAGTAGGATATTTGGAATTGATGGTGGATGACTTGGAATGGAATTATGGAATTGATGATATTAAGGTGAGTGGGGATGCTGCCTTCATGATTTCTTTGATAAGTGAGCAAGTGGGGGGGGGGTGCTGCTTATCCAAGAGTGAGCAGGTGCGCTGCCCTTATGTTTACTATCCTATTTGTTGCAATGTTGAATTTGTGTGGCTCAATAAGGTTTGATATTTGTTATTCATTTTCATTACAAAAAAAGGTTGCCAGATGTCTTTGGTTGTCTGTGTTGATTTATTAGGACTGTGACAATTGTCAACCACATAAAAATAAAACTGGATAATATTGTTTATAATTGTGCAGTTAAATATACAAAAGCAGTCACAACTATTGATGAGTGTGCAAGACATTGGATAAATAAATATAACTCAAATAGCATTTCTGACTATGATCAATCAGTGGTGAAGCTGCTATATCCAACACACGAAAAACCAAAAAACAGCTAATTAGGAAAATCAGAACTTATTTGTTGTGTTTTTCGGCTTTTCCTGGTTAGGGGTCACCACAGCAGAATTCCAGTCTGCTAATGATTGGCAGTAGATTTTTACGTGCCGAGTTGCCGGCCCTGACACACAACCTTCAACGAAGGTACACCCATTCATGCATGTCTCCACACAGGAGATGTTCTATCTGAGAATTGAACAGGTCAGTGTCTTACTGTGAGGCGACAATGCTACCGCAGCACCACCACCGGAGAGTCACAAAATAAAAACAATAAAATAACAAGTATCCAGTTAGTGCTTTCATCTCAAATACTTGAGACTTCTTCAGACTGAATACATTTATCAACACAGAGCATTTATGTAATACCTGGTCATGTGATTACAATAGTTTAGTGCTTTAACCCTTTGTGTTTCAGTTAAGTAACAGAATCTTCTCTGTTGTTTAATACTAGTGGTTAACAAGCACTGAGTTTAACGTGCCATAAATTTTCTTTCCACCCTAATACTTTCTCAGCATCATACTTATTATTGTCATACTTTACAACATAAACTAGTACAATAAATTTAAAATCCACTTTACATTTGGATGAAATATAATGTTTAATTAAACCATTTTTGTCATTACCAGCTGATATTGCATATTTGAGCTCATATATTCTTTTGTAATGCTCTCTGGTTAGTCTACCAACATAAAAAGACTGACATGGCATGCACAGAGCTAGATATGCAACAAACATAGATTTGCAAGTAAAACTGCCTCTGATTTTAATCAGCATGTTATTCACTCTTATTTCTTTTATTCCAGTGTACAAAAAATTACAAAAAATGCAGATGAGACTTTTGAACATTTCTGTTTTTACACTGCTATTCAATGGTAACCGTAAGTTCTCTGAAAAAATTCTTGAAACTCTTGCCTCTTTTCTCTACAAATAAAGCTTTTGTCGCCAACTGTTCATGTATTTCTGAACAACTGCTAATAATATTCCAATTTCTTCTAATTATTTTTTTAATCCCTAGTGAATCTATATTGTTTGCTGCCTGCATAGCCGAACAATAATCTACATTTATGTTGCTCACATTCTCATTGACTTCATTTCCCTAATACTGCATATTTTTTCAATTTATTTTCTACTATCTCCACTGGATAACCTCCGTAGATAAATCTGTTGCATATGCTCTCACTTTCTTTCAGAAAATCCCCACCCTTTTTAGTGAGCCTATTTACTCTCATTAACTGTCCTTTCACTATCTTTTGCTTTGTTTTGGTGGACAGCATACTAGAATAATCTAAAAAGAATTGTTTTGCATTTCTTTTTTGCATAACTTGCTGATAAATTTACCATTTTCTTTCAATATCGTCACATCTAAATAATTTATACTGGTGTCATTATATTCTATGGTGTATTCGAAAAAAGAACTTAAACTGTTGATGTGCTTATGAAACTTTTCAAGTGCATTAATTCTCCCTCTCCACACCAAACCACATCATCAATAAAGCATTTATACAAGACAATACTGTTATATACATGCTGTTGAAAATGTGTGTCATTTCCCACCCATGCATAAAAATATTTGCATAACTCGGTGCCATGGCAGCACCCATCGCCACTCCATTTGTTTGGCAGTACATGTTGTTGTTAAACACAAAGTAGTTGTAACTAAGGATTATGTCTACGGCTTCCATAATTAATTATATAGTATTAGTGGAAAAAAGCTTAGAATTAACCAGCTCCCCTCTTACTATGTCAGTACCCTCCTCATTGGAAATAACTGTGTATAAAGATTTAATATCCACTGTCAGTAAAAATTATTTTTCACTAACTTCTAAATTTTCTATTTTTGTTAAAAAATCAAATGTGTCTCTGATGTATGAGCTGAAGTGATGCACAGTCTGCCCATTCTCGAAGCAAATATATTACACATAGAAAAAGATTAGTATATACTAATGTACAAGAAATGATACAACCTTCTTACAAGAAAAGTAAAAGGCAGTGGCATAGCTGGGGCCGCAAGGGGGGTGGTCCACCCCAGGAGACACTTTTGGAACTGTCTACTTTAATAGTTTTAATTAAAAAATGTTTTTACAGTTTTTCTAAGGGCATTCTTCTTTAAGAATGGTTCTGTAGCATCACATCTGTGCATCTGTTGCAGACATCTTGTTATTTCTGCCTGCCTGTACAATTTTAAAATACAGCTTTGGATTGATTATTTTGCTGCCTGTTCCAAGTAAGGAGAGTTTTCTTATTGCTGCTCACATTTGTTTTGCTGGTTCTTATTGCTGCCTGCCCAAGTGTTTGTGTATTTGCTGCTGCCCAAATGTATTCTGCTACTGCTTGTTTCAGATGTGTGTGCCTGATTTAATTCTGCTGTTGCTGCTGGGTTCTGGTGTGTGTGTGTGTGTGTGTGTGTGTGTGTGTGTGTGTGTGTGTGTGTGTGTGTGTGTGTGTGTGTGTGTGTATGTGTGTGTGTGTACAATTTAATTCTGCTGCTGCTGGATTCTGGTGTGTGTGTGTCCAATTTAATTCTACTGCTAGGTTCTGGTGTATGTATCCAATTTAATTCTGCTGCTGCTGGATTCTGGTGTGTGTGTCAATTTAATGCTGTTGCTGCTGGATTCCGGTATGTGTGTCCGATTTAATTCTGCTGCTGGGTTCTGGTGTGTGTGTCTGATTTAATTCTGCTGCTGGTTTCTGGTGTATTTGTCTGATTTAATTCTGCTGCTGCTGGGTTCTGGTATGTGTGTGTCCAATTTAATTCTGCTGCTAGGTTCTGGTGTGTGTATCCAATTTAATTCTGCTGCTGCTGGATTCTGGTGTGTGTGCCAATTTAATTCTGTAGCTGCTGGATTCTGGTATGTGTGTCCGATTTAATTCTGCTGCTGGGTTCTGGTCTGTGTGTCTGGTTTAATTCTGCTGCTGGGTTCTGGTGTGTGTCTGATTTAATTATCCTGCTGAGTTCTGGTATGTGTGTGTCCAATTTAATTCTGCTCCTGGGTTCTGGTGTCTGTGTCCAATTTAATTCTGCTGCTGGGTTCTTGTGTGTTTGTGTGCATGTGTATATGTGTATGTGTGTGCTTGCGTGTGTGTGTGTGTGCGTGTGTGTGTGTGTGTGTGTGTGTGTGTGTGTGTGTGTGTGTGTGTGCGTGTGTGCGTGTGTGTGTGTGTGTGTGTGTGTGTGTGTGTGTGTGTGTGTGTGTGTGCGTGTTTGTGCGTGTGTGTGTGTGTGTGTGTGTGTGTGTGTGTGTGTGTATGTGTGTGTGAAAGGCCCCAGTTAAGTGTACCTGGTGGTCAGTGTTCCTAAGGCTCAAACAAGAGCCGGAATTGTCAATCCATACCACCACTTGTGATTGAAGCTTTCAACTGTCCAGATTTTCATAGAATGTCTGGAATGTTTGGCTCATACTTTTTGTCTGGTTCTCTTAAAATTTGTGCTTTTCTGACAAATCAGTGAGAACTGAATTCACTAAATAATGATAACCATTTATGTTTCAGTTTTTCTATCTTTCATAAAACACATGATAACACAACACAGTGTATTATAGCAAATTTATAAGATTACACAAGCAATATTTAGAAGGTGTCCCTGGTTTTGGGCCTTTGTCCCCCCCTCATACATTTTGTTTTTTTACAGATTTCTTGTGCTGCAAAGTTGAAAGATTTAGTTGAGTGTCAAGTGAATTTTACAAGGATTTGAGAGCTTCAGGGGAAGAAAAGTTTAATACTACTTATGCCAAGTCTGTTTGCATTGTGATAGCACAACAGGTAGTATACTTGCTTTTGATGCAGAAGGCTGTGGGTTCTACTCCCACAGTATGTAGATGGGTCGCTGATACTGTACTGTGTTGTACTTTAAAGGGAGTGGATTGTATTATATTGATGGATTGTAATGACAGAAGTTTGAGTAGACTTTTATGATGGAAATGTTCTAAATTGGGCAGTTTTGTCATTTTGTTTCATTGCTTAATAGAAAAAATGATCAAAACAAAAAAGTTAAAACACTTTCTAACAAGTGTGCTGTACTATACATGGAATATAATCTAATACAATCAGGAAGGTGAATCAAAGAACACGTGCATGTTTGCATGGTCCTAAATATGTGTGCAAGGGACCTATGATTTGAAAACAGCCCAAAAGGTAAACTTTATCCTCTACTGGCCAGATGTATTTTCTTTGAATATTGGTTTTAATGCTGTTTCAATGAATGTGAATTTCAAGGGAAGAGAAGTTTTAATGCTAAGTCCGTTTTCATTGTAAGACTGTATTGTTTTGTTTAAAAGATGCCTATTGGTGTTTGTGCTATAAAATTTAAAATAATGAAATCCAAATAATCATTGTAGAAGTAAAGCATAAAGCAGTATGCACATTACAGGTGCTGCGGTAGCGTTGTCGCCTCACAGCAAGACGTTTTCCCGTTCGATTCTCAGCTAGATCATCTTCTATGGAGACATGTGTGAATGGGCGCACCTTCGTTGAAGGTTGTGCATTAGGGCCGGCAACTCAGCACGTAAAAATAAACTGCCAATCATTAGCGGACCGGAGTTACGCTGTGGCGACCCCTAACCGGGAAAAGCCGAAAGACACAGCAGCAGCAGATGGCAAATGGGGAGAAATAGCTAAGTAATGGGACACTGGAATCGATGTGGGGGGGGGCTGTGTATGGGCAGGGCCCATTTGACCATAATTTTTGAGGGAGGAGGGGCAGCAAACTCAAAGACAGCCCTGAGTAGCAGAAACTGTAGCTATGCCACTGGGAAAAGGTCTTCTTTAAAAAAATTAATCTAGAAAAATCAATAAGTGAAGGCACAGATATTAAGGACTTCACTGTGTTGTCAGAGGAGATGAAACGTTTTTGTCAAGATCAGGGATAGTCATAGTTATTAACTTTGCTCAAAAACATGATATGGTAGAGGAAGATTCAGCTGTAAATAACAGGGAGAAAATAATTTTATAGACTCTATTATAGAATAAATTGACAATACATATTTTAGAAATGCAAACAAACTAAAATAGTTCACTGAAACTGAACTGTTCAGGTTTACTGTTTACTATGAGAGTTTACTGCCTCCATATTAATTGGCAATGTGGTCATATTAGGGATATTTATGAATCATCTTTTATTTAGATAATGAATTTAAATAATTTTAGTCAACTAGTTAACCCTCCAACAAGCAAATCATCTATACAACATTTGATATTAATACTGATGAGTTACTTAAAATGCAAGACTCTTGTAACCACTAGGTAGTTCTAACCATAGTAGGGACATTATTTATTATGATGTGCAAATGCTGAATGAAACTATATTATTAAATCAAATTAACACCTTAAACTGGCAAGTATATATCTTCTAATGATAACAAAAGTATCAACTAGAATGACTTTTGTAAGAGTTGTACTAAATAAGCTGCTGAAAAAGGCATTAACTTCAAAAAAACAAAAATATAAAAAATCTTTGCTGTATGTATCTGATACTAAGAAAAATGCAAATATATTAATTCAGTATGGAATACGCAAATGTCTCTTGGTTCTCTTATTACCGACATGTTAATGTCATAACTTTATGCAGTATCTAGTACACTTAATATATATTTTTTTCAAAATTATCAACCATGGAAGATATAAAAATTCAAATTACACAGTTGACAATGTATCATCGTCATGTCTGAGGATTTCAAAGTCAGGTGTCACAAACACATTTTATAAAGCTACAATCAAAGTGTTCAGATATGGGGGTATTCATATGACATGCCAGAACCCACTAGAGTGGGTTCTGAATTAAGGAGACTGAATGGGTGAAAGACTGGACTTACATATACTATGCAATTTCTCAGAATATTCCATTGTTTCTGAGGTTTGGCAATCTTGGAGTTGGTATATGCAAGTTGGGGGTGTGGGGTTCTGACTTCCCTACATGGGGGGGGGTGCAGGGTGGCATGTCCTCCCTCCACCACAAAAAAATAAATAAATAAATAAGGAGAAGAGTGATTTTCCAAGATTCACTCTTGTCCTATATTTTCAGTCTTTTTTTCATTCGGCTTATCAGAACTTGGCAATTTGAGTGCCAATTTCAATAGTAAGTAGTTCCATTGGTCTTGACAACCTTTCTGGTAAATTTATAAGTATTGTTTCAGAAAGTATTATAGATGTGCTTACATGTATGTTAAACAACATATATCTGTGTGGATTGGCACTAGTTACCAAAAGAATGGATGAGATCCAACATAGTGCCAGTTTGTAAATGTGGTAATAAAAGTGAAATATCTGGCCTATAGAACTAATATTTAAAATATATCCACTAAAACATTTGGAGATGAATGGAAATGATGTACCTTATTTGGATCATGTACATTATGGCTTTATAAGACTAAGTTGTCCTTATTGTGTCAAATGTATAACATCTATCATTCTTTCATTGAGGTAAAAAAATGTTTAAATTTTTTATCTTGACATCACTAAGACATTTGACAACCTCTCACTATAGTGAGTCTGCCCTGATTAAATGCAAATGCTTATATATCTAAATGGATTACTAACTAGTTAAATGGAAAAAAAAATACAATGTGCGGTAGTAAAGAGTATGAAATCAGCTTGAATATGTACCAACAGGCAAGTGCCATAGGGCTTGTATTCTGATCTTCTTATTTAACATGTTTTATTTTTCTAGCTTTCCTACATCTTTTAAATTTTGAGTGTCAGAATTTGCTGATGACTGTAAGATAAGTGGTAAAATACACAGTCTTAGAAATATTAAAGAGGAAGATGTCTACTGTATATGATGCAATAATGGGCTGAGAATGTGGGATTAAAGATCAAAAAAGAAAATAGTCTCTCTACACCGTCAAGCCAAATAAAATTTATTAAAAAAACAACAAAGCTTCCGAATATAAAAATCATCCTTCCTCAGTGTCTTACACAAAAGAGAAGTTAAAACCAATATTTATACTAATAGCACATGACACAGCCATTAATTGATTAAGGTGAACACCCAGTTCTTAAAGATACAGAAACAATGATAAAAGGGATAAGAAGTATATACATATCTTCCTCTCATTTTTTTCTAATTTTCCTTTATTTATTTTTTAGAATAGGTTTTAGTGTAACTTGTTTATTTAAGCTCGGGTCTTTATCTGCTTCAAGCCTCACTATCCATTCATATTCTTTCATGTCCACATTATTAACATGGTCTCCACGTCTAATACCTGGGTATACAATAGATATGTCCCTGAAGTCAAATTCATGAGCAGCACCCATTGCAGAAACATGGCAAGCCAATGAGTTAGTAGGTATATTCCTATGAATCTTCAATCTATGCTCAATAATTCTATCCCTCAGGTGCCTGACTGATTTGCCCACATAAAATCCTGAACATTTCTTATATGTGGTAAGATATATAATACCAGTGGTATTACATGTCGCTGTACAGTGAAAAATGAATCTCCTGGCACTCATAGGATGTATAAATTCTGGGTACTGATTAATACTTGTACAACATGAACAATTGTAACATGGAAAAGTGCCTTTTTTCTTAAACTCAGTTCCTTGTGTATTACTCAAAGAAAAATCTTTGTAACATAAAAGTTGTTTCAAATTGTTACAGGTAATAGGTAAACATAGGTTGGTCTGGGAGCCATTTCTCATGACCAGGTCTAGATTTCAGGACAAACCAATTTTTTCTTATAACATTCTCCATTGTTCTGCTCATTCTATTGTATGTCATGAGATATCTAAGGGGTTGTCCATTACCAGGACTCATAGTGTCAGTATTGGAATCCTCTTTAACAGAAATGTAGGGTCCCTTACTATCAGAGTATCGCTCTTAGCTGTTTCTATTTTTCTGTCATATTGTATCCCTTCTCCAAAAAACTTACAGTCATTTCCTGCATCTGAGAATTACATACCTCCAGCTCTGTACTAAGTCGACTGGCTCTTAAGTACTGACTTTTTAAGATACTCTTGAAGGTTCTCCTCGCGTGCATATTTTTTTTAAAGAGATATTTGTTTACTTGGACATCCTTCTTATAGACACTAGTTTGTAAACCATGATCTGTAAGCATCAACTGTATATCTAAGAAACCTAGGGATTTGTCAGAGAGCTTCATCGCAAATTTAAGAAATTCAACAGTCTCATTCAAGTATGTATAAAAGTTTTGTAGATCCAACATAGTACCCTGCCCAACTAGGAAAATGTCATCCACAAAACGCTTATAGAATGAAACATTCCTAGCATAGGGGTTACTTACACCAAATATAAAGTTTTCTTCCCATCTGCTCAGAGTCAAATTAGCATAGGTATTTGCTACGGCAGTGCCCATAGCAGTACCCGTAACTTGATGGTAAATTTGCTTATTGAAAACAAAAAACATTGTTTTCTAGAACCAGATCTAATAGTTCACAAATTGTCTCAAAACTTCTACCATTAACCAAACCATGCTCAACTAGTATTTGTCTGACACAATCAACTCCATAGGTGTTGGGGATGACAGTAAATAAAGATTTTATATCTAATGTCGCTAGGAAAAAGTCCTGATTATTAACGTTATCATACCAATTGTAAAGCTGAGATAAAAAAATCACCACTATCTTTAATATAACTAGGGACAAATTTTAGATAGTCCTTTAGTATATTTTGGAGGTATACAGATATAGGCTCTGTAATCCAACCACCACTTGAGGCAATGGGGCTCATGGGTAGTTGCTCGACAGACTTATGGATCTTAGGAAGTCCATGAAGTATGGGGATGGTAGGACAGGGCACACTCAAATAGTGAAAAGTTTCAAGGTTTATGTCATTCATTACTTGGAGGACATATATAGACATATTTATTTTACTAATCATACTGTCTAGTTCCTTATTACCAATAACTTTAAACGTAGACTCATCCTTAAGGAGATCCATCATGGATTGTATATACTGTTCCATGTCCATTATCACTATTGCTCCTCCCTTATCAGCCTCTTTTATAATAATTTGTGTGTTAGTTTGTACTGATTTTCATGCTTCACATTCTGATCGAGTCAAGTTATGATGTTTAGGACTTATTCCTTGTATATAAATCACGTATTTGTTTCTCACATAATTCATTAAATACAGAGATGATAGGGTCACTTATTGGAACAAAAGTGATAGTTCTCCTTAGATGATTATTCATAGTGTCATTACTATTTCCATATATATTCTTTAAATTCAAACTTCTAGAGAACAGACCCAAGTCAGTAGCAGTATTAACTACATCATCATTGGCTGTGGGAATAAACTTAATTCCATGTGATAACAAAGATAGTTCAGCTTCAGTTAATTGGTACCTAGAAAGGTTGACTACGGAGGGACGGGATACTGTAATATCCATATTAGTCACTCCATTAACAGAATTCGTATTTTGACAATTATGGTGCAGTGTATCCAAAGACTCAATACTTTCTGGAATAATTTATTTGGCTTGACGATGTGGAGAGACTGTTTTCTTTTTTGCTGTTGCATTGGTGTTGCTCTCTCCACCTTATCACTTGTCCCACATTTTTATTGTTTGGATTAAAGATCAACATATGAAAGAGTAAAGTAATTGACACAAATATATTATTCATGAAATGAACACAAATCATGGATCAAGTAAAAGATTTTGGTACCACAATGAGTAAAACAATGTCCTTTAAGTCACATGTACTAGAAAGAAATGCAAAAAACATTGCAACAGATGTGATTAATTTACAGTAACTTCACAATATCCTGGTATATTTAACAGAGAGACATGTTTTATATTTTGTGTTGATAAAACAGTAAAAAGGGATCAGTATATTATACAAATGATTCCAACATTGGGGATTAGAGTACCTATTGAAGCAAAATATTCCACATCTTTAAATATTTGCAAAAAAAATAGATAGTTATGTAGGTATCAGTCAATATATTCCATAATTAAGTGTGTCTAGATTAATTAAGGTGTAGTGGACCTCTTGCAAAAATACAGTTAGCTATAAACTACTTTTTTATCATTAGAATGAATGAAATTCTTATCTATGCATCGATATAATCTATCTAGATATTTTTGCAAGTTTGCTTCTTCATTGACAGAAGTAACCATTGCTGCTACTTGTACGCAACAGCTAAATCACTGCACCTAAGTATGTTCTGTAGTTGGTGAAGTAAGCATAAAAGTATTGAACAAAAAGTAAGTCCAAGACAAGTCTCCAGGATGCACCTCTGCTTATTTGCAATGGATGCTAGAGGCATTCTTGCTATTTTTGACACATGAATACCTCTCCTCTAATCATGCCCGTACCCATTTGACAGTATAGGAACTGAACTGATTCTATGTGAGTTAAAGATGTACATTACTGCCATATGAGGAACAGAATCTACAAGAAAATAATATCTGCTTATTCATTATTATCTGGTGCATGTACTACTGGGGTGTAAAAACTAACCAGACTAAAGATGCAGTGCCTACACTATCTCAACCCATGCTGGGTGACATCTACAACCTAAAGTATATTCACAGGAATTGGTTTTAATACACTCTCAAAGACTTGCAAAAGATGCATCAAGCAAATGACCTATAGTCATCAGGGCCACATCTGGGCCACCCTTGTATAGCGGACTAATGCTAGCGCCTGTTGTTAGCATGTAGGTTGCTGTAATGTTAGTTGGTATAAGCAAGTTAGGCAGGGTATTATGTTTTTCCTTACATTGCTTAAGAAATACTCAATAAGTCAGTCATAACTGGCCACAGAATCAACTTTAATTTCAAAATATTTGTGGAGTGAAGAGATACTAAGCTAAAAATTATTTTGTAAGCAATTCCACAATGGACATTTGGTCTATGATAGCATTGTTATTTACCTGAAAGATAACGCTATTGGTCTTTCCAGTCTTGAACCATCTGACATATTTTTAAAGGGATTTCTTTATTGCAATTCCACAATGGACTTTTGGTCAATGATAGCATTGTTATTTACCTGAAAGATAATGCTATTGGTCTCTCCAGTCTTGTACCTCCTGACATATTTTTAAAGGGAGTTCTTTATTGCCCTTGGTATATTTGTTTAGGTTTTACTAATATTTCTATCTGATTTTCCTTACTTCTGACTTTTTGCATATTTTATTGCATTCAACTTTATTACCTAAAGAAGGAAATTGTCCTATAAATTGACAAGAAATATATTTTTTTCCTGGCCATAATTTTCAGTTATCCTTCTGTCATTGTGTCTTTTCATAGAGCAAATGAAATACTAGGCTATTAGACCATTTGCTGTGTGCATGTGCTGTGCCAGTAACTACCCTCAGGCTCTACCAATCTTCTCATGGAGGGCAAGGCCTGTAAGTCCTGTAGTTAATTTTATGGTAATGATCAAATTATCTAAGCTATATTGGATGGCAGACAGGGAATCACACTGCTTGACAAGTAAATCTTTTCAGGAAAAGAGGAGGAGTCACTGGATGATGAACCTGTCTCTCTTATTTGATTTATTTGTTCCTTTACGTTGATTCAGATTCAAATGTCTTCTTCTAGTGTTGACTGTACTATTTGACACATACAGAAATAAGAAGTCCTAGATAATGGGTTCCCTCAGGGTACAGGAGGCAAAGCCAGATTTCCCCTCAAGAGTATGTGACATTAAATGTAGGAAGAGTGACTCTAACCTTTTCAGATTTTTGAGACCCCAGATTATTTTGATTAGGAACCTTGGTAGTCTTTCGAATTTTTTTGATATATCTAGCGAGAGACACATCAGAGGGTGCATTATATTTCATCATAAGCCTAACCAGAGCAGAACAGAGAGGAGCAATAACTTCCTTGGTTTGGAAGAGATGTCACCAGTGGTTAAGTGGGATATATAGAAAGACTTCCTGACTACTACTACTACATGGTATTCAAAGGAAAGGGAGCCATCTACACAGATGCCCAGGACTCCCATGATAGACTTTTTTGTAAATGGGTTGCATTGATGCAGTAGGTGGTAGCAATTTGTTTTCTAAAGGAGATGATATGGCATTTCTTAGCATTTCATTTGAGCCCTTTTTCAGTGCACCATGTGCTAACATGTGATAATTCCACTTGAAGGCAATTTGTATAATTTGAGGATTTAACAATCACAAGTTACTCGTGATATTCTGACTCAGCTAGTGACACATGGTTCTGAATTACATTTACCATTTTATTGTTGAAACAGAGCAAGTTTTTGTGAACTAATACTTCTGCTATATTTGTTTCACAGTCACATCCTGATGTCCACTGAGGACTGTCATCATATTTAGCCTCAAAAAACATTCTAACTGGCTAAGAAATCACCCTATCATATGTCCAGGACACAGGCTAAAGAATGTAAAAGATATGGTTAGAGGATCCTAATGGTGGAAGGGGGAATAATTTGAGCACCTTGATATTTGGGTTAGTCAAAACACCATCTGAAATGTACTCAGATCTGGTAACAAAGTCAATGTGCTGCAGATAGCTATATTTTAACAAAGAGTTAAACCAGTAATGCAATTTCTCCAAGCCTTTTGAGTTTCTAACACCATGACAGGAATCAACCCCATTCCTAAGCCAAAGTAAGATTAAAGTTCATGAAATTATTATTGTATCAATCTTTGATGTTAGCCAGAAGTGCTTTTCACAGCACCTGAAATGTGCCTAGTAATGCAATTTGTAGGAAGTTACATGTAATGGCAAAATATTTAAGTACGATTGCAAATTTTTTTTTTATAAGAACCATTGCTCCTACTACTACTAGAACTGTCTGGGTATCTTTCTTCCACATCGTCCTTGTTTCTGCCTGCAAATCCTGGTATTTTATGACTTTGTGCCTCTCTCTTCATAAGAGACTGTAGTCACTGGGTGTTGCAGTTTCAATGATAAATGCTGCATTTGTCTTCTTTTCATGGGCTACTATATCTGGTTTTCTTGCATCTATTTTTTGAACTGTTGGCAATGGGTGATCCTATGTTATATAAACTTCATAATTTTCTATGAGGCTTTGTAGCTGATTTTTCCAGAGTTTTTCAGCTACTTTAATATTATAATATTTGCACCATCCCCAATGCAACAATCTTGACACATTATTATGCCTTTCAGTATACAGTCCTTCTGCCAATAGGATATCACAACCAGCAACAAGATGTGCCAGTGATTCCAATTCTGTTTTAGAAAACCTGCATTTTTCTGTTTCTCCCACATATTCAATGGACTTTGTAAACCAATGAGCACATAGTCCACTGTCTTGGGCCACCAATACTAACCTTTCATATTTTGGTTTAAAATTCACCTCTTCTTAACCATTCCTGCATTCAACCCTGATCAACAAGAGGTTGTTCCAAGAGTTTTCTATACATGCAACTATATTTATGCATTTCACACATTTCTTCCCTTCTCATCTGATGCTTCACCTTATATTCTTTCTTTTGTTTTTGGCACATTCATTTGATGCCTGATGTTTAGCTACTTCTAGTTTGATTTCATTTCCACTTGACACTGATATGTTTCTGTTAAACTAAGCAGGGAAATCATCTTAGACTTATTCTCTTCATGTTTCAAAACCTTCTCTGTGTTTGGGACTTGCAAGGTCAGCAGATCTGTATGCATGCCCATGATTACAGATCTATACATGTAATCAATTTTGAGGAGGCCCGTACCGCCTTCAGAATGGGGAATATATCATCTTGGTATGCACTGATTTTTATAAATCATTTAATGAGCATGAAGCATCCATCTTGTTTTCCTGTCCAAACTATCCAACACCTTTTGAGACCACTAAGTCACTCCAAAACTGTAAGTCAGGACAGGAAAGAGCACATTGGTTTATACCCTGGACTTTGTTCCTAGATGTCCATGCTGTTTTCAGTATTAATTTAAGTCTTCTAAAATAGTCCTTACTAAGTTTTATTCACATTTATTGTTGACCCTTCATTAATTCCCAAATATTTATGCATTCCTTCTTGCTCAAGATCTTTTATATCACATTTCTGTCCCAAACTGATGTTTTCTGGTGCTGCAGCTTTCCTGCTTTAAATGTTGCTTTTATACACTTATCAAGACCAAATGACATTATTATATCATCTGAAAAAGTTTTTGACCCCTTGTAGTTATTTCAGTTCCTCATTGGATGAGCTATTCAGTTTTACATTATCTATAAAAAGATGACAAGTCTTTATAATTTGTTGTTTTCTGGGAGCCAAATTGTAGCAATGAACTAATCTGTTAAGTAGACAACTTAATGTATTAAGGACAAGACAAAATAGTATCAGTGACAGATCCACCCTGGAATATTCCCTTTTAATTTTTTCCCCTGGAATAATAATTTGTCCTTTATCATGCCTTAACTGCAAAGTAGTTTGCCATGGTTTCATGGTCACTGTAATGTAATTGATCAATGTAGGGTATATCTTATTCATTTTTACACTCTTTTATCCATGAATGTGAAATACTCTCATGTTTTTTGTAGTTTATCCATGCCATACTTAGATTCTTCCCCTTTTTACAGTTCTCCCTTATGACTTTATTTAACAGCAAATGATCCTTTGCCCCATATGACTTGTTTTTATAACCCGTTTTTCTATTGCCATGATTGAGTTTTCTTCTAAATGACTATGAACTCTGTTGGCATTAATTCCAGTGTAGAGTTTATCGGAAGGCAAGTTATTGGTCTATAGTTTTAGGATAGCTTGCAGGTTTGCTGTTAAGTAGGTGTATTTTTTTTTTTTTTAACTAGGCTGATGTCTGTTTGGGGTGTGCATATAAATGGTTCTTACTCATGGCAAAATCTTCATGTAAAGATTAATACTTTTAGCCAGAAGTTAGGTAGGGCATCTGAGCATGGGGTTTTCTAGTTAGGAGGCTTTATTAACTTTGATTCAATCTTTCTGGCCATTACTTCATCCCATTTCATATCCTGTATATTTGAACTTCTTATTCTTTCGTTTGCTTCTTCTATCCATTTAGCATCTCTGTTATGTTCCAGAGGATCTGCATAGATATTTCTCCAAAATGTATATATTTCTACTTTTTTAGTGGTGTTTCAGTTCTTTTTGCTTTGTTTCTCTATTAGCTATAAGACTTTTTTGGGTCATCAATAATTTGCTTATTTTGTATTATTCTTTATATTTATCTGCATATCTTCTAAGGTTTTCTGTCTGTGCTTATATTTTTAGTTTACTATTTGTGATATTGCACAGTAGAGCCTGATCTCTTCTGATACTGCACATGGCTTTTAGCACAACTATCTTTCTGAGTATTTTTGTTGATCTGTTCCCTCTTCTATACCTCTAACAGTGACACTTCTTGTCTTAATTGCTTTATAGTTTTTTTTTTATTATTTGAATCTTCCATGTTGGCATTCGATTGTTCCCCTTTCTTTCCCTTACTACCCTGTGTTTTTGTGGTAAGATTTTATCTGTTATTAATTTACCTGCACTGTAATATATCCTGTTCACTTCTGCTGTATTACATGAATCCTAGGGGCAGTCCTAATTACTGTGTTCATTTTTTTATCAATCTTCTAACTTTTTGGGTTTTATTGACTTTATGTAGTCTATTTCTTTCATTGATCTTAATATGTCTGTCCAGCTCTCATAAATCAAGCAACTCTTCTCTTAGATCACTTTCTTATAAACTGAGGGCACATTCTTTGTTCTACATTTCCTGTAGGCATTCTATAGAAACTCCCAGAGCATCTTCCTGTGCCACATTCTCTTCAGTTTCATCTTGTGTCATTCTTTGCTCTTTCATATTGGAACTCACTGGTCTATCACTCTACAACATTGACTGTATCAGAGTTACTACAGTTTCCTGTTCCTCTCCTTGCTGTGCAATTCCAACTGAAGTTTTGTACTGGTTTCCTGTGGAGGGCTCCAGTATCTTCATATGGTAACTGATCAGATGTTTCTTTCTCGACTAGTTTCTCCTTAATTTGGGGATCCATTGCTCTATCCTGCTGTTTTGTCTTCTGAGATAGATTTTGTGCATTAAATCATTCACTTCACATGTACTCCATAACAGCAGTTTCTATTTCTTTAACTTCTTCATTACAAACCCTCTTTGCTACTTTTCCTCTTTGTTTTCTTATATTTTGTATTGTAAAATGTTTTGTGTCTGGATGCCTTTGCCTGTATTTCTCTTCATATATCTTTGATGCTCCTCTACTTGTATTGATTAGTTTTGCTTTCTCCTTTGCATAAATATTACACCATATTAAATCTCTCTTCCTTTTCGATATCCATATTTCTTCTTCATATGTCTTCTGATCCTTCTATTTCTCCTTAATTTGGGGACTCATTCTACCATACTGTGATGACACCTCTGTTAGACTTTCTACACTAAATCCTTCACTTCACATGTATTCCATAACTTCAACTTCCATTTTTTTAACTTCTACTTTACTAATCTTCTGTTCTATGTTCCCTCTTTGTGATTTTATTTTTTATTGTGAAATTTTCCATATCTGCATGCCTTTGTTTGTATTTCTCTTCAAATATTTTTGGGTCTGCCTTTTTCATGTTGATTAATTTGGCTTCCTCCTTTGCATAAATATTGCACCATATTAGACCTTTCTTTCTTTCCCATGTCCATATTTCTCTTTCAGACCTTTCAAAAGTATTTAGATTTAGTTTTTTATATTTTTGCACTTCCACATATGCTTCTTTTTCCAAATGGATCAAGATTTCTTGGTCTATATAATGTTTTTCATAAATTTGTTGTATTAACGAACACACATTTTTATTTGAAGCTTCTGACAGTTTTTCTTGTGGAAGTATTTTTCTTTCCTCTAATTTTTCTCTTAATCTTTTTGTATAACTTATGTCTGGAAATTCTGGGCTTCTCACATAATAGTAACAATACATCATTTCTTTCTTATCCTCAATAGTCTACTCTGCCATCTTTATGGCTCTTTTTTGGATTGTCAGTTTTTGTGATTTTTGTGGACTGCTACTTCCTTCTCCAACAGGGGGCCATTCTCCCCCTGGGCCTGGCCTAGCCCCATTCTAGGAATATTTCCATGTCTTGAGGATTCTACATTGTCATTTTTTTCCCATCCTGGCACCAGTCCACTTACCAGGATTGGGCACTTTTTATCCTGGGTCTTGTGCACCCATCTATCTTTTTTATTTTTTAACCTACTTCTATCCATGATATATGCTATATAAAATACAGTCTATATATCAGTGTCATCTTGGTGAGATTTTCTGAAAAATAGGGTCCACCTCATGAAGATACTCACTGAGACTTGAGGATGAATTCACTTCCAGCAATACTACTCTCCTTTGCTTGCTGACTTATCATCTCTCTATTTGGACCCCCTTTGTAGATTAATATGTGTCCCAACAGATCTGGATTAAAAAATGTAGCCACTTCAAAAGCATAATATAAAGCCAAATAGTTCTGACGTATGACATTTTGGACTCCTATAGAAGTCTACTGCCACAACATTTTGTTGGCAGACGTAATATTTTCTGAAACGTCTGCTAATGAATGGCTCATTTTAAAGGTAAATTCAAGCAGTAGTTAAAAGAATAAAAGAACCCTCCACCAGATTGTTTGTTTCTATAATTATCGTAGCCAGTATAACCAGGAATGTTAAAAAGTGGACAAAGTGGGCTATACAACATTTCTGTTACAATACTCACTTTCCTCAATTAGTTTAATTCCTAAATTAAGTACTTTTTTGTTCTCACTTCCAACATTATATACTATAAATTTAAACTCTTAATATTTTTCCCAAGGCAAGGTCAGCTGCAGTGGTGCAGCAGTTACTGTTGCTGCCTCACAGCAAGAGGTTCTCCAGTTTGATCCTCGGCCGGGGTGCCTTCTGTGCGGAGTCTGCATGTCCTCTCTGTGGTCACGTGGGTTTCCTCTGGGTGCTCTGGTTTCCTACCACATCCCAAAGACATGCTGTAGGTGGATTGGACACTCTAAATTGGCCCAAGGCATGAGTGTGTGTGTGTGTGTGTGTGTGTGTGTGTGTGTGTGTGTGTGTGTGTGTGTGTGTGTGTGTGTGTGCCTTCTGTGGAAGGTTGGACGCAGGGCTGGAAACTCGACACTGTAAAACTCCACTGCCAGTCATGAGCAGACAGGTGATCCACTGTGGCGACCCCTAACCAGGAAAAGCCGAAAGAAGAAGAAGAAATAAAATATTTTTCCTCAAGGCCTACAGTTGGATGAGTGATGTTTCTAAAAAAGTTATACGTTGGGATTCGTTAATGCCTACACTATGTGTACATCATTCTGAGTGAACAAACAGCACAAACATAACTCACACCTTCTTCCTCCTAGTTTTAGTTTTCCTGATGATTTTCATGCAGCCTTAAATACTGAGGTGATTCCTAAAGTTTACTACAAAGTGTGGACTACATGTACGCTTAATACAATCTTTCTGAGTGACTAGAAAGCACAACAGATTTGGTAGGGATGTTCTTGAATACAGATCATGAACACTTAGTGGTGTCACTAATAAATCTGGCCCATAATTATGCTAATAATTTTGGACCCTAGAAATGTGTTCCCAAGATGATCAAAGTAAAGGCAGTTTTTGGCAGAAAAGTGAGTTTCTAAGATAAAATTCTGCAATAAATGGATGGATTTATTCTGATATTTTAGCACTTGCTTTTCAATTTTACTGTTTTTTACAGTGTTTTACCTAAAATGCAATAATCTCAGGGATGGAATTAAGTTAGAAAACATAACATTAAACCCTTATATGATGTCAAAATTAAATATATTTAATTGACATCTTTGAAGATTTCATCAGAACGAATTCTCCGTATGTCACTGCTCCCTTCCAGAATACCCTCCCTGTGTAAAAAAGTGCTTTTTAGTATATCGTTTTCTTAATGCCATTCTTTATCCCCTTAGACATCTTTTGTGTTTTGTCTGTCTGCCCCAGGCAGTGTGTCCCTTAGTCCTCGAAGTATAGTTTCCCTGTTATCAGTATTTCCATTTGGGCATGATTGCAGTCACTCATGTTAGGAAAAAGTATTGTGTTAATTTTTATTTAATCACCAGTTTGAATTTCTTGAACCTGAGTACTGTTAATACTGGCATTGCCAGAGACAGTGTACATTCCATAGCCCTTCACCTGTTTCTAAGAGGAAAGTTCCCTTACGTTTATGCATTTGGGAACATCTGGCATGTTTTACTTCATCAGGTGGTATGTTTTACTACCGATTAATGTTAATAATGACTAATTCTTTATGAGATATCATTTCTACTCTATGATACAGATCTCATGCAATTTAGAGCTGCTATTTTGTTGCTATTTATTTACTAAAATTGTTACCACTATACTTTAAGGCAACATAGCCAAAATCTTTCGGAGTACACACATCATAATGCAACATTTAGAGCTAAACTGTTTTGTATCACTTTAAAATATACTGATATTTGCTGAAGTTTTTTGCCAAGTAGTAAAATGCTACCATCCTTAATTAACTATACTTTTGCATAATTTTACAGGATTTCAACTACCCCAGTATTACTTGGCAATGTAATCATGCTAATGCTATCTATCCTTCTTATAAGGCACTGTCAGAGGAAACCTAAATCCATAAGATTATTAATATAAAAATTGTTTAAAGATTCCATCACTGTTATATGAAGTCAATATATTTTCTGAATTAGATGGTAACATTTCTTAGTATTTTGTATGTTGTAAAGTTACTTGGTAATACTTTTAAGACTTTATTACTAGCCTTGAATTAACCCCAGTGTAATCCATAATTAAGTAGCAGGTTGTTATTTACAAAACAAGCACTAAGAGAGATCTGCAGTGGTAACCTGAGATACGCATAGATGAAGCAACAATTACTTGCTGTTTTTATCTATAATAAATTGATGGCCAAAGCTTAATTGTATGTATCCATAAAAACAGTGTTATATGTTTGCTGGCTATAAACAGTACTACATGAGAATGCCATAGCAGCACCTGTTTTAGAAGCACTAATCCCAGTAACCCTTAATTCAAACTTTAATGGAGCCTACAGTTAGTAGCAGTATTATAACACTGAACTTTAAATTATTCTGACTGAACCTGCAACATACTTAAAAAGGAAGCTAGATTAGGAGGCTGTAATGCAAACATGAATCATCCTTTAACAATAATACGGAAGACTTGATAGATGAACATAAATAACCAATCAATGACAACACTGGAGAAGTGTTCTCTAATTGTGAGAAAATTACCTAAATTCAGTCCATCTCAAATGTTAAAGAAGTTTAAAAATGCAACAAATGTCAAACATTGCCTACACGCAGTAATTAACACAATCCTGAAATCCATATTCATCTTCCTGAAAAGTGTTCTTGAGTTCCTCACAAGTAAATGTTAATCATATAACCAAATACACTAGTAGACTGCCACCCTCAGTACTTACATTTTGTAATTGTAACTCTACTTTCAAGGAAACTACACTAGAAAAGAAAACCCGTCTTTGCATTTTAACTTCGCACGTTGAGTAATTCTGCAATAACGGTGGGCTTGGTCCCTGCCATACTGTGCAGATTCATCGCTGTTTGCTGAGCTTGAACCTATAATGGCACAAGGTGCTATATAGTTTTGTCTAATGCCCTGGAATAAAACTTAAAGCTGGCCAAAATAAAGTTTAACTTTTCAGTTTGGGTACTAGAGTTCCCTAGCTATCAGAGGTGCCCTCAAAAACACAGATTACACTAAATGTTAAAAACATTAGAATAGCATACAGAAATAGCACAGCATCAGTACCTTACAGGAATTCACTTGTAAACAATATAAACAGTCATGATAATGGAGCACAGCACTGCCATTGTGCATTTCCTCCTAGAAAGCTGTATGGGCTTCTGTCACTTTTTCTTATAGTTTTGTTACTAAATCAAAAGGTGATGATTAAAATTCCTGTTTTTCTGTTCATAACTGATTATAGTGCATTTAAAAATCTTTTTGTTGTAAAATTAATCTGGAAAGCCTGTCCTGTAACTGCATGTCTTTCTTCTTCCTTTTTTAACTGTTAATGGATTCAGTATTTATGTTGTACCTTCTACTCTACTGTAATTTTTTTTGTTTTCCAGTGTATATACTAAGCCACAATTTTATTAGGATAGTATCATCTATAATAAGCAATGCCACTTAGGTAACTGAATGCAGGTAAATGCCATTTACATCCCTTATTGGATAGAATTAATTGGATAAAACATAATAACATTTATTTAAAAGGAATTCTGACTGAAAGCAAGGAAACATCAATAAATATTCTTGTGAGCATCAAATCATTAGCAACAAAGAACAGACCATTAATTTTAATGTCAGTTTTTTTGTAGTTTGCTTCCAGCTATTCATCTTCTTTCCATTATGCACAGATACCATGACCTTACAAAAACACATTTTCATCTTTAGCTAAGCCTGTAGCTACCATGACATGCTAATTTAGTATTAATATGAGATGTGTTCCACCTACAAAATAAAAAAATCTAAGAATTTTAAACAACACTTTTGAGGGCAGACTACATAATCATGCAGTGCAAAGTCAGGTGGGAGCATTGTTCAAATCTGGATAACAATTTGTGTTCTGCTTATGTTGCATATTATATAGTGAAAGAACAGACAGGTGTACACAGCTTTTAGGCAGCAGTTTGTTTCAGAAGTTTACAGTGTACAGTACTGCACTGCTTATTAACAAATTCAGCATTTCATACCTCATATCCAAGTTCATCTCTCTATTTATACTGTGTAGGCATCAGTGTCACACAAATTAGTTTGGGGAATTATAAGATAATTATAACTATATCCTCAGAGGAGTACCCTTTGACATGTCGACTTACCAGAATGTTGACATTCAAAGCAGTAAGACCACAACATTGAAACTCCATAAAGCTGAACTCCCGGAATGTTACAATTTAACTCTGGGAAAATCATGGCTGGGCCAGCATGGTAACCTTTGCCCTGTTCTCCACTGTAGTGCAGTCTTGGAGTTGGTATATTAGTTAGTGGGGGTGTTGGTGGGCACAGCCTCCTCATGGGGGGGGGTATGGGGGATGAAGCCCCCCACGTTCGTGGGTTTAGATTGCTTCTGTTTGTGTTAAGGTTATTAGTGGCCCAGTGGTGATTTTCCTGTAGTTAAATTGCGATGTTCCCCAATTTCCACTTTATGAAGTTTCAATGTTGTAGTCTCAGTGCTTTGAATATCGACATTCTGGTAAGTTGACATTTCAAAGTAGACCCCCCACCCCACAGATAACTCACACCATAAATAGTCTACTGAATAACATTCAAAAAGCAGCACCATTCAACAAAAATATTGTTTTCATTATTTTCCATATTTTATTTCAGTTTCAGGAATTGTAAAGCAACAGAAAACCAATTAATTTTAACATTCATTTTCCCATATAATATCAGGCTGTTCCATAATATGTAGTTCTATTGGAAAAGTATAAGTTATGAAGGGATGTATGTCTTGTAACTTCCCCTGTGGTCATACCTCTGAACATCTTAGCACAAGATAGCTGGATAAAGCCAAAAATGTGGGGGACTCAAAAATAGGGACACATTTTAAATGCTGCTGTTATAAACTTAGTAAATCACTAGAATAAAGGGTAATTTGTTAGCATGCATTTTCTGAAGGATATGAAATCTGAAACTCATATCTGTCATTATATACCTGCTTTTATCCTCAAATGAATTGACAGAAAACATTTTTATGAGAAACAGACAAAAACATGATACAAAAATCTGGACATTTGGAAAAATCTGGACAGTTGAGAGGTTGCCTGTGATATCATTTTTATTATTGTCAGATGCACTGTATAAAGTATAGATATCTATGCATTTAACTTTCACTTTTTTACAGTGCAAGAAATTATGAAGAAATAGTTTTGCTCTCTGAATTTGACCATGGGTGGGGATTTGAATATAATCTCATAAGGAATAACAGCACCAAACATTTTAAAATGCATTGCCACCTTTTTGGATAACACTTACATAATGTCATTTCAATGCCAACTTCATGTTGTTGTGCCTTTTGTTTTTTCCCGGTTAGGGATCGCCACAGTGGAACTCCGGTCTGCTAATGATTGGCAGTAGATTTTTACGTGCCGAGTTGCCGGCCCTGACGCACAACCTTCAACGAAGGTACGCCCATTCACGCATGTCTCCACATAAAAGATGCTCTAGCTGAGAATCGAACAGGACAATGTCTTACTGTGAGGTGACAACGCTACCGCAGCACCACCACTGCGGTCAATACCCACTTCATGTCATTTTGCCAAAGTGTCTACTGAATTCTACAGAACTATATCCACAAGCCATCACACCAGGTGGATAGAAAGGACTTCTCAAGAAAAGTTTTATTCAGTTTTTAAAAAGACATGTTTGGTATGTGAACATGGCAAAGATAGAGAATGTCTACTAATATCTAGGCTATATGCTTCTAAATGTTTATTTAGCATAGTAATTGCTATGTGTATATTTCAAGAAGGTACAAAACACAGGACTTCCTGTCTACTAAGGAAACTATAGCACCACAGGAGGTTACTAGGCTAATGGCCGTAGGAGCCTTACAAGCCTAGCCAAGTACAACCCCTGTTCCCAAGAATAACGAGGTATTAAGTAAAACTAAGTCAACAACTACTACCCCTGTCCAAGAGGGATACAGGTGAAACACCCTGGGTGAATTTGCAGTTTCCCATCCAATCATCCAAATTACACTTCAATAGGGTCAGCGAGGGGCTCTGCTTCACCTGAATTGGAAGTTTGTTACAGAGGACAAGTAACCTCTGTGACACATATTAGTCCTGTTGATGTCACATACTAGGTTCAGTTTCATAGTTTCATAGTTTCATAGTATAGTACTAGGCTATCTGCCCTGGGGCATTTGTAAGTCTAGCCATAGTGATGTGGCATTTGCCACCCCATGAAATGGTACAAAATTGTACAGAATAAATTTAGAATACTGTGTCTAGTAGTGAAACAATGAAGGTCCCCTTATATAATAGAATTAGTTTACTGCACCCCTGTCTAGCAGTGACACAAATGTGACCCCTGGGGTAAACTTACGATCTCCCTTCCACTCATCAAGATTTCTCTTGAAGAGAGTCAGTGAGGGGCTCTGCCTAATACGAACTGGGATCTTGTTCCAAAGCATGGGAAGCCTCTGGGTTATGAATCTATCCCTCCAGCATGTCCTATTCATACTTGTGCCGAGGTTTAAGTCTTTAGCTCTCGTGGTCCTGATGGACTTGGATTTTTTGAGGTGGAGCATGTCCATCAGATCCTGATTGGACATGGCCTTGTACGTCAGGCAGAGATCACCTTTGAGCAGGAGGTATGATACTGAATAGAGCTGAAGTTTCTTTAGTCTGGCAGAATAAGACATATGTTGGAGACCCTTGATCCTCTTGGTGAGGTACTTTTGTGGTCTCTCCAGCTGTTGCAAATGCCGGGCGAGGTACATACCAAATGGGGCATTGTACTCAATCATGGGTCTGATGAGGGAGGAATATAGGGGTACAATGACATCCTTGGATCTGGATGTGAATCCCTTCATGATGAGGTGTGCAAGGTAGAATGATTTTCTAACCACTTTGGCAACGTGGGTATCAAATGAGAGGTTACTGTCGACTTGGGTCCCTAGGTCTCTGATTACTTTTTCAGTACTCAGTGGGTTGCTGTCTATGTGATAATTTGTGGGTACTTTGTTTTTCCCAAAGGGGATGACTATACATTTTTTGGCATTTAGTTTAAGGCCGTGACTCCTGCACCAGTTGTCCGTTTCTGTGAGGCCTTTTTGTAGGATGTGTGTGTCTGCTGGTGTATCGACTATGGCACCTAGTTTGCAGTCATCTGCAAACTTTGTCAGCCACAGCCCTCCCGTGTTTGCTTTAACATCTGAGAAATAAATGCCAAACAAGAGGGATCCCAGGACAGATCCCTGTGGGACACCACTTGTGACTGGCTTTGAGTCTGACATTGCTCCAGCGATTTTAACTTTATGGGTTCTGTCCTTTAGCCAGTTTGCAACCCATCTAGTGACATAAGGGTTTACATTTAAGCTGTTGAGCTTATCTATGATGCCTGAGTGGGGTATTGTGTCGAAGGCCTTAGCCAAGTCCAGGTATGCTGTATGGACTGCTTTGCCCTCGTCAATGACTCTAGTGACTGTTTCTAAAAAGTCAACCAGGTTTAAAAGGCAGGATCTGCCCTTTACAAAGCCGAACTGGGTGGGGTCAAGTGTCTGTAGGTCCCCTATGTCTCTGTTTATGAGTTCCATAATGATTCTTTCCATAGCTTTGCAGACCAGGCTGGTTAAGCTTATGGGACGGTAGTTTCCAGGGTCTGTAGAGGCACCCCCCCTTGTGGAGTGGGACCACTGTTGCTGTACACCAGTGTTCAGGCACATATCCCGAAGTAAGGCTAAGGTTAAATAGCATTTTTATGTGTGAGTTTAGCTCCTCTTGGAGTTCACGTAACACGCAACCCGGGATACCGTCAGGTCCCATTGATGCTGTGTTTTTTGCTTTGTTTAGGGTGGTTCTCACTTGGACATCTGAGATGACAGGGAGATTACATTCAGCTGGGATAAGTATTTCTTCTTTTGGGGGTGAAGGAGGGGAGAAATTTGCACTGAACCTGTCAGCCAGAATGTTGGCAATATCTGTGGGTTCAGTGTATTTTTTATTGTTGTGAACCAACTCTGAGCATATCTGAGGGTTTCCGCCCAGGTTTCTAACATAGCTGAAGAAGGCTTTGTGGTTATCTTTAGTGTCCTTAGCGATTTTTCTCTCAAAGTTGGCCTTGGATGTTTTTATGAGAGAACGTAGTTTTCTGCTAATGTTGATCAGAGATGTTTTTCCTTCATGGGATTTTGCTCTGACGTGCAGTAGCTTCCTTCTTTTGTTATACAATTTGTTTATGGCTGAGGTCCACCAGACAGGACGCTTACCTTTGGTGGAGAGGGACTTGGATTTGTTTGGGATTGCATGATCCATGCATTCTTGGAGATGTCCGTAGAAAGCATTTGTGAAGGAGTTCCTTCGAGCGAGTGCATCTTATACCATTTGATTTACAAATGTGCAGCATTTCCATTAGAATAGGATCTGAGATTGCTTTACATGCAAGGCAGAGGTCACGTTTCAGTAGTCTGTATAACACAGAGTATAGAGACAGTGATTTCTGTCTGTGAATTTATGATATATACACTGAAGACCCTGTATTTTCTTAGTAAGAAGGATTTGAGGTCTTTCCAGTTGCTGCAGGTGCTTGGTAAGGTACATACCAAATGTAGCATTGTACTCTCTTATTGGCCTGATGAGTGAGGAGTAGAGGGAGGTTAGAACCTGTTCTGCTCTGGATGCCATAGCCTTACTTATGAGGGGGTGACATAGAAAACCTTTCTTACCACTGTGGAGTCATGGTGGTCAAAGGAAAAGTTGCTGTTAACCTGTGTGTTCAAATCTCTCACTACTGACTGCATGTTTAGGGTGTAGTTATTAATCTGGTAATCTGCAGGGACATTGCCCTTGCTGAAGGGGATGATAATGCATTTTTTTGCACTGAGTTTTAGCCCATGACTTTGGCACCAGTTGTTTGCCTTTGTAAGTGCCTCTTGTGGGATGTTGACATCATTTGGGAACTCAATGACTGCACCCAGTTTACAATCATCAGCAAACTTTGTCAGCCATAGGCCTTTTGTTTTAGCGTGTACATCTAAAAAATAAATTCCAAACAATAGGAGCCCCAGGAACGATCCACAGGAACACCAATGGTTACAGGTCTACTGGTGGAGGTAGAGTCATCTATTTTGACTGTGTGTGTTCTATTGGTGAGCCAATTTGAAAACCACCTGACAATTTACGGGTCGATCTCCAGCTGGGTGAGTTTATCAATGATGCCTGAGTGGGGTATAGTGTCAAAGGCCTTGGCCAGGTCCAAGTACGCCATATGCACAGATTTGCCATTGTCCAGGGCTTTGGTGACTATCTCAAAGAAGCCACCATGTTCAAGAGGCAGGATCTCCCTTTAATAGAGCCAAACTCGGTCAGGTCAAGCATTCTCTTATATCTTTGTTGATAAGGTTTATGATTATTCTTTCCATAGCCTTGATGATTAGGTTGGTCAGGCTAATGAGTGTATACTTTCCAAGGTTTGTGGAGGTGCCTTCTTTATGTAATGGGATGACAGTTGCTGTTTTCCATTCAGCAGGTACAAAACCAGTGCTTAGACTGTGGTTAAAAAGAGTACCCAGTGGGTATCAGGTCACATACAGGCTGGGTTATTGGCTTTGAAGATAGCATTTAACACCTGCTCTTTTGAGATACTAGGTGGAGGGCTATGAAGCTATGATTTTGTTTTGCAAAAATAAATATAATGCAGGAATTTCTGAATGCCTACATGCCATGGTAAGCCTGTTTGCTATTCAGTAAACAGCTCTACATGTTGCGCACAGCTCCACAACAAAGGTGAGTGGCAGAATATACCAGTGAGGGAATAAGGAGCCAAATTACATGCTAATGAAACAAATCACTATGGTGGAGTGATTCAGGAATGAATGAAATGCACACCTATATACCACAGTTCCTTAAGATCTAAATTCCAAGACTTGCTGGAATTTAGCCATGAAGATAATTAGAAAATGTTAGGGGTTGATGCTGCTATCATACATCTGTATGTGCAGTAGACTTTAATTCAAGGTACTGTTGCTATACCTTGCCCAGAAGGTGCAGAGAATTCAGACCACACTTGAGTTACCATGGATTTCATGATATAGAAATAGGGCTACCATAGATCAAATAGTCAACATCTGTCACCCTCACCTGAGACCCAGTGGAATCACAGAAAATCCATCCCAGTGGAAACCAAGGTATGTGCAGCATTGTGTATACTAGCTACACTCACCTTTCGGAGACCCACAGGGGATACAGTAGGGATGTCACAGGCCTCAACCTCAAGAACACTCTACCGATTTCTCAATGCAGTACTGCAACATGTCGGGGAGCATATCTGGTTTCCACATACCCCAGATGAGAGAGCTACCACCAGGCAAAATTTGTATGCTGTAGCATATTTTCCTGAAGTTCTGGGAGTCATAATCTGCACACACTTTAAAATAAAAGCCTCACCTGGTAAACAGGGAATGAGGTAGATAAAGAGAAAATGCATTCATTCTATCAACTGTTTGTAATGCACAAGGTATCAACTTTAATGTGTGTACAGGTAACCCAGACAGTTTCCATGACTCCCACATGGCACATTTGTGACCTGGACCTAAGTTTTTCTAGGGGTGACTTCCGACAAGGACATCTAGTGGGAGATGCAGGTCATGCACTCAAATCTTAGCTCATGACACCCATAAAAACCTCATACAACCCTTACTTAGCACTGAGCACCTCAGCTAATGCCGTCATTGAGTAAAAAAAATATTAAATTGAAATCACATATAAATAATTGCACAATGTCCTAGAATTGTATATATACTTAAAATATGTGATTTCGTTCTGGTTTACACTTTAACTATCTTATGCAGCTGTAATATACATGTCACTCCAGCAATTATACTGATGTTCTCTTAGACATTAACCTCTAGTAGTGAAGTATAATTTCTATTTTGGACTAATAGTGTTGTTATGTCTGTATTTGTTACTTAAGCTATGACTAACTGCTTTTGACTGATATTTTTCTTTGCAAAATTTGTAAAATGTTAGATAGTATTAGGTTTTCACTGTAATTTTCTCTTTGCTACATTTGTAATTATCTATATACCATTTGTTTTTTGATTTGTGAAGCTTTTCTCCTGGGCCTCCACTGAAAATGGACCTGAGTCCGGTGGACTATCCCGGTTAACAAATGTAAAATAAATAAATAAATAAATAAATAAATAAATCACATGACATAAATCAATTAGTCAATTAACCAATAAATTAAAAGCAACCTGTTAAAACAACATTCAATATTTATTCGTTTAGGCTTAATTGTATCAAACTTCAAAATAAATAATATTTACTTTCTTAGTAAACACTGTTTTATCTCTCTAGCTTCCCTTCTTGAAATCTGCTCTAAAACAGTGGGCAGGATTAACGAAGCCTCCGTGTAAGAGTTATAACTCTTACACGGAGGCTGCAGTTAAACGGAGTGATGTCAGCATGCTCTGCATATTCATGAGAGCATGCTGAATCACACCTAAGGCTAACACGGTCCATGTAAGACAGTAGGGGGTGTGTCCGTAGGCCGAGCCCTGTAAGCGGACATGCCCCCAGAAGAGTAAAAGTGCCCAAAGTAAACACCCACGACAGAGTCCATGGAAATGTGAATAAACACAACACAACACATGCCCCCACAGACTACGAACATAAAATGTACAAATGAACATCTCATAATTTTTTTTTAAATTGTAAAGAAGTTTGCCCGTGAGTGCGCTCGTTTGCGCGGGCGTGCCCGTAGCGCAGCCACAGATAGCAGTCAGTGGGAAAGCATATATGAACTAAATATGCAAAGTAAGCCAAGAAGCAATAGCGTAGTAGTAGAAATGTTGGCTGAAGAGCAGGCATTCATGGTTCGAGCCCCCACAACACCAATTTTTATTTTTAGCAAAATAAGCACGAAACAAGTCCCTGACAAACATGTACACATAAAATCACATTTTATGTAAAATGTAATGAAATAGCCCATTTATATTGAAGAAATGTGAGGTAACAAAACAATAAAAAATGCCAGATGTGCCCATAGCTGAGCTATAGTTTAACAGGGTGAGTGCATCTGCCCGTAGGTGAGCAGTGGTTTAACAGGTGCAAAATGAGTGCCCGTAGGTGAGTAATGGTTTAACACTCTGAAACTATGTGCCCCTAGCTGAGCTGTGCGTAATATGCGTGCTGATAGCCAAATGAGGCTTAAAGCAGCGTACCCCATTTGCGCGGAGCTGTGCACCGCGCAAACAAACTAACTGACGGGCAACGTTGAGCAAGCCGTATCAAAACTGCCTTTACACAGACACACCACTCAGCTTGTCTAGACAGTCATAAAAAATAAAAAGTAGTGGCCAGGTTCGAACCCAGGACACTATACACCATAGTCAAGGTACTGAACCACTAAGCCATGACAGCAGTACCTATAAATGCAATAATAGCAAATATATAGGAATGAATACAAACTGGAGCATGACAATGCAGGTTTAGTGAAGTTGATACAATTCCAAAATGGCCAATCACAGATATGTGCGGGAAAAATGGACTATATAAGCCCCATAGGCGGGAATACACAGCATAAACGATTGTAGAACTGACTTGCAGCCAGAATGACAGGAGTAGGTGAGGGTAGTTGCTTTCGAGCACAGAGGTGGGGCATTGAGGAGTCCAGGTACATGGTCTGGCTCCTAGTCCACAATCATGAGGCTAAACTCATGCAGGGCCAGGTCCTGTGTGGAGCATATAGGGCTGAGGCGTGGGACCGGTTGGCTCATGATCTCACCAGTGCCACAGGGATTCCAAGGACTGGTGAGCAGGTCTGTCACCACCATGCAGACCTGAAGAGATGCAAGCAGGACCAATTGAACCTTTGGATCCAGGAGGCCCGGCAAATGCCCAACACCCCACTACTGAGTAAGTTACATGTAATTATGTATGTAAGAAATTAAACTAGCTGATATTATGGAGATGTGTATTCCAATATTACTTCATTTATATTACAGCTGCAGGTGTCCGTTCTGCGAACCACAGAGCCTATGGCAATAGGCTGGTGCGGTTGCGCCACCAGGCAGGTCAGTAATCCACTCCCAGTAACTGTAAAGAAATATAAAAGTATGACAGTTAGCAAAAGAGTGCAGTGTAGTCACTAAGTAATAAAATGTGCAAGTAACAGTGTAAAAGTGTTTGCAAGTATTGCTTGACTACAAAAGTGTGTTGCAGTCTGTAATCCAAACAGAAAAATGAAAATGTCTGACATAAATTCTGAAATAAAGATGCCCCACCTGTAAGAAAATAGTACACAACCTGCATCAGGCTGAAAAGTACAGCTGCAGAAGATGATGAAATCACATTTGTGAAATATATCCCTGTTGAAATACTGAAACATGACAGAAGTGAGACTGCTGGAAAGGATTGTAATAACTACAGGTAAAACATGTTAATAAAGCCTAGAAGTAAGTACCATCCTGAATAGTAAAATGAAAACAAGTGAGAGAGTGTGAGAAAGTGTCATGAATCCAGCAATACAGTAGTAATAACCCCTGAATAAAGTATACTGCAGTCAGTACAGAATGAAATGCATGTGAGAATCAAAACCAAACAGCGAAATCTGTTCAAAGTGTTGCTGCATCTGGAATGTGTATCCCAAAATCTGGATATGTTGCTCTCAGTCTGCAATATGCAGATAGTATGATTGTCTGATATACCAAACATCCACACATGTCTATAGCTATATAAAGCAAATGTAGCAGGATGATGTAGCTGAACAAAGCTAGATATGAATGTGTATGAAGAACAATAAAATGTATATTGATGTTGCAGTAACAGTCCTATCACCAAGTTGAAGTAGTTATCATATAGGAAACTGTAGTTAGAACAGTAGTGTGTATATATGTGCAGCTATTAGAAATGTACAGCATATGTATTGGTATTCGAAGGTGTTAATATTATTTTCTTCACCCCACCCTATAACCACATATAACCCATTCCACATGAAAATGGTATGTGCAATCACAAGTAACACCCCTGGACATTTGTCCTGTTGGGTCATATATATTTGCATGTCAGTTGATGCATCTGCCCTGTTCATACATCCAAACCTGATGGCCTGTTGCCATCAATCAACCCTGCATGTTGTTGGACTGTGTATTGCTGTTCAAATTATGCATGTGTTATGCTCAATGTTCAATGGTGTGAATATCTGGGTATTTGGTTAATGGGAATACTAATGCATGCTGTTACAACTAATTGTGAATGGTATTATATGTCACTAACCCAAACTGTCATGACATAATACAAAACATAGGATGACAGGGAAGGCGGGTTCCAGCGGACCCACCTCTCCCACCTCAGCTGGTGAGTGCACCTGGCACTAGTGCCCAGTCTGGACCCACCTCCGGTGGCCCTGTGCCACCTGCGGGTGGAAGCACTGCAGGGGATGGGGCTCGTCCCCCCTCTGCATGCGTGGCCGGAGGAGAACCACCACTCACCCTCCATAACATCCGGACTGTGGTGCGTAGGGAGATCTGGGACTCTGTTCTCGAGCCCCTACGCCAGCTTGAGGCACAGGTGGCACAACTTACAGGCATGCCTGTTGCCCGGCCTATACAGCCCCCAGAACAGCCCCGTCCTGGGCAGTGAAGGAACAGTGGCAACTGCCTATGGGTGGGGATATCAGTTCCACTGTTGCCATCTGTGGGTTCATGGGCTCTGGATATCCAAACCTCCATCCCTGTCAATTGTGTAACCCCCCCACACATGTCATACACCGCCCCTGTATGCGTCTTGTTTGTCTTGTCTGTTGACCTACCCAACTTACCTCCCCAGCTATACCGACTTCCTTAACCTGACATACCACTCTCACCTGAAAAAAAAAAAAAAAGGGAACTCTGTACCCACAAAAAAATTACGCCCCATACATAGCTGCCCATTCCGCACACATGTCTGCTGGACATGGAAACTATCAATTACAATTGGCTGTACAACAAGTATTATTGTTGTCCTGACACCTCTCTCAGGGGTGGAAGGTTTCAAATGTCACACCAAATTACATACATATGCACAGCTGTTGCTGATGAAGAAATGGGCAGCTATGGGCCTTACCTACATCCCTCCTGCAAACCCCAAGCTTGTTTCCCTACTGTCTTACCCTCTTTGTGACCCCGTTTTCACCATTTTCCTGTTTCCCCATTTTCATTTCTTTCAAAAAAAAATAGCGCGGGTGTGCGCCAGAATAAGCACTGTTAAGTGGTTGTAAGCGGGTGTGCGTGTGTGTGCGCGGAGCTGAACACCAGTGCACATGCATGAGCTCCGCGCAAACCAGCGCTAACCCAGTTACAACTGCTTAAAAGTGCCTTAGTCACTCTAATTGACAGGTCCTGTAGTCAGTTCAAAAGCAAAATAAAATCCCACTGTCAGTCCCGAACCCAGGACCTTGGAAACAGCAGTCTGTATGACCTACCACTAAGCCATGACTCTTATACAAGAACATTGTGCTAAAATAAATATAACATGTAATAGTAGGGATGAATGTAAAGGGAATATAGGATGTGTAGTACACAAAGCATGTCATTTAGAATTACTGTCAAAACTAGTGGATTCCCATAATAGTAGTGTGTGAACAGAAACAGCCATGCTAGTTGGTAGCTTGTAGGTAATAATGTCAGTTAATGTACATATATAAATGTATGTATATTTTTATATATATATATATATATATATATATATATATATATATATATATATATATGTATATATATAGTTGTAGGTGTCATTGTGCATACACACTTACTACAGGGAACAGGAGAGAGGAATGGAGAAATGTGAATCTACAACACAGCCTGAATCATGAGAGAGATACTAACCTTTACACTCACAGAACAGTGTCCACAACATACCAGCATGGTCCCCGCCCTTACAATCTGAAAGGGCAACACCTATCTCACATACCCTTTTATAGCACTGTCCTGAAATCACAGTGAGAACTGCAATCAGTACACAACTGGCAGCATGCAATTAGCAACTGCTGGCTTACAATTGGTGCAGAGGCCATCACATGGACCTATGCAGATACCTAAAAAAGCATCCTGTACTAACACTCCAAACATGCAATACGTTCATTGCACTGTCTGGAAGCAGACAGAGACAGAGAGAAAAAAAAAAAAAAACACACGCTACACACTGTGAGTCTAAGCTGTCAGCAGTGACAGTAGCAAGCCGTGCCAGCAGCAGCAGGAAGCAGAAGCAGTGGTAAAGCAACCAGCTGCGACAAACACAGGTAATGTAAAGTAGCAGGTTAATAGTCTGCATACTGTGAACCCTCCAAATGTGTCATAGGTCTGTATCTTTAGGTATGTCCATGTGATATGTTGTGTGTACGTAGTCCCACCAAAAGAGGGTGACTATACATTACATGTCAATCAGTGTTAGGCCATGACCCTGGCAGCAGTTGTCTGTGCGTTGCCCTCAGCAATGGCTGTAGTGACTGTTTTGAAAGGTCAGCCAGGTTCAAAAGGCAGGATCAGCTCATCACAAAGGCAAACTGGCTGGGAACAAGTGTCTGCAGGTACCCAATATCACTGCATATGCGTCCCATACCGAATAATTCCATAGCTTAGCAGACCAGGCTGGTTATGCATATGATGTGGTAGTTCCCAGGGTCAGTAGAGGTGCCTTCTTAGTGGTGTGGGACCACTGTTGCTGTATGCCAGTGTCCAGGTACATATCCTGTGGTACGGCCAAGATTAATTATCAGTCTTATATGCGGTTGTATGTCCTCTTTGAGTGCATGTAGCACACATCCAGGGATACCATCAGGTCACAGTGATGCTGTGTGTTCTGCTTTGCTGATGGCGGCCCACACCTGGACATGTGAGATGATAGGGAGGTTACATACAGCTGTGATAAGTATTTCAACTGGTGGGGGAGAAGGAGGGGGGATACGTGCACCGAACCTGTCTGCAAGAATGTTGCCAATATCTGTGTGTTTGGTGAATGTTAAGTAGGTGTGTATTAATGCAGAGCATATCTGAGGCATTTGGTCCATATGTGTAACATAACTGAAGAAGGCCTTGTGGTTATCCATAGTGTTTGTGGCCATTTCCCTCCCAGAGTAGGCTGTGGCCGTTGTTATGAGAGACCGTAGCGTAGTACCGGTGCTGACCACAGATGCCTTCCCTTAATGTGAATCTGCTCTGTCCTGCAGTAGCCTCCTGCTATTGTTATACAACCTGCCTCTGGCTGGGGTCCACCGGACAGGATGCCTAACCTTTGTGCATAGGAGCTGGGTTAGAAATGTGTGTGCAAGTTCCATGCAATCTGTGGGATGTCCATGGTAAGCATTTGCAAAGGGGTCAGCAGTGTGGGTTGTGGCTTCCACTGGCCCAGTGTGCTGCATGGATACCATCTCATTCCTAACACGTGCATAACTGTCTAATCACATACATATCAAAGTAGTCTACTGTGCTGGTGGTGGTGGTGGGATATGTATATCCAGGCCGAGTAACTTGTGTCCACATCACACTAGTGGATGGCGTCCCACATACAGTACCTTGGGATGAACCCCCAGAGTGAGGTTGTGCATTGGACCTGTCAGTGTGTGCTGACCAATGGGGCATGCTACTATGTTGTGTGGAATGTGGCAGGTATTGTTGCACAGGTGTTGGCTGAGCACTGATATCTGGCCATGTACTTGTGTATCCACCACGAGACACACACATGCAACATATGGGGGTAGTAGTATATCACTACACATGAGTATCATGTATAGTATGTGTGCCATATATTGCTGACATAGTCTGCTGATATCTTGTTTGTGTTCTCTTCCAGGGAGATGGCGCGTCAGCGTAATCCCACCTACTCTGCAGCGGAAGATGAGGAAATACACCAGAGCCTGGTGCAGGAGTATGACATACTGTTTTCCCGCACCAGTCAGAATCAGCAGGAGAGGGCTGCACTGTGGCAAGACCTTGTCCATAGGGTAAATGACATTGACACGCATAATAGGACATATGAGCAGGTACGACATCACTGCAGTGATTTAATCAGAAATGTCCGTCAGTGTGCGTCGGATATCCACAGGCAACAGGTTGCCACAGGAGGTGGGGTTGCCACACATCCCCCCTCACCAGACTGGAGGGGCTACTCCTAAGTGTTGTGGCTCCAGCCTTGGAACAGCAACAGCAATACACCTGCATCGTGATGGAGTCTGGATCCACACAGCAGCACGACATAGAGCATGCAGGTAATATGCCATATGTACACTTGACTGTTCTGTACACTGTTAGTTTATGCATGTGTAAGGTGTGTCCGTGGTATGTAGCTGTCATCATGGTATGTAATTGTGCATGTGTGATATTGGCAATATCAGCAGCTGACGTGTGAAAGGCAACTGGTGTACTACTGCACTGTATCATATGCAGTATCAATGGCACAGTTGTGCCCACTGACATTAATCTCATCATTTCTGCAGGTCCCTCCAGGGTTACAGCAAGGCAGGCCATCCATGCTGGTGAGTGTGTTTAACAATACCCATAATAGTCCTGATAGTGCTAGTAACACTAGTGTAACTCAGTAGTGCTCTGTGTGTATACTGCAGGGTGTGCATGTGTGCAGGTGTGCCTGTGCCCATGTGTGCATGTGTGCATGTGTGCAGGTGGGCCTGTGTCCATGTGTGCATGTGTGCATGTGTGCCTGTGTCCACATGTGCATGTGTGCATGTGTACATGTGACCACGTGTGCATGTGTCCACGTGTGCATGTGTGCATGTGTCCATGTGTGCATGTGTCCACGTGTGCATGTGTGCATGTGTGCATGTGTCCACGTGTGCATGTGTCCACGTGTGCATGTCTGCATGTCTGCATGTGTGCATGTGTGCCTGTGTGCATGTGTCCACGTGTGCATGTGTGCATGTGTGCCTGTGTCCATGTGTGCATGTGTGCCTGTGTCTATGTGTGCATGTGTGCATGTGTCCATGTGTGCATGTGTGCATGTGTGCATAAGTTCATCACTGGTAACATTGTGCGGACACTGTAAACTGTGTTTCCTGTCTTCCTCCCACAGGTTCTGGTGCTGCTCTGGTGTCCTGCAGCAGGGAACCTGAATCTGGTGCCACAGGTACTGGTAATGATGATATCTGTGTAATGGTACAGGAAGGTGTGTCAGGGTCCGCCATTGGTCAGCCAATTGACAGTACACAGCTGTCAACCCCATCATTGCGCACAGTCATCCTGCCAGTACATCCTTTGTCACCATTGTCCCTAGGTGATGGACAGGATACAGTGGGCATTGACCAGAGTAATGTGATATCTGTGGCACATGCTTCCCCACACAGCAGCCATGGGCAGGGTCCTGCGATGGTACCACACAGACAGTTGCCCATGGGTTCTCGTGGGAGCATCCGTGGGCGTACTGCCTCTGGGAGACGTGCCCAAAGAGGTCTGTCAACCTCAGCTATGTTTCAGGCTGTCATGCAGGCACAGTCGCGTATGGAAAGGTACACCAGACAGAGTCTGAGGGAGCTGAGAGCATGTCACACAGCCATGACTGACAGTATGCGTGACATCGCGGATGCTATCCGTAATTTCACCGATGTCATAGACAGATGTTGTGGGGACATATTACAGCAGTTCCACAACCAAATGTCCATGAGTCAGGGCAATGGTGGGTGGTTGCGGCATCGACTTGGCCGTATGCCAGCAACAGCAGCAGCTGGCAGTCGGCGCGGACGACAACAGGCCCGCGCATGCCCCCATAGTGCCAGCAGCAGCCCCAGCAATGCTGGGTCTGTGCTATCATCGGAACACCCCAGGAGACCATGTGCACGTGGCTCGGGACAGTCCCAACAGGGACCTGTGTCCAGTCAACACACTCCCGTTTCTGATGACAGTACCCAGTCTGGCTTAGTACTGGATATGGTCCATAGCACCCCTGCCAGGCACAGGTACCGTGTCCGTGCCCACAGACACTGATCTGAATGACCTGCCATGTGCAGTCTTTGGCTGTCCACAAACCCCTGTATATGGCAGCCATGAGGTGGAACTGTGTGCGTGCATACACACATGCGAAATGTTAACACCTAGGGTGACCACATACATGCACACACTGCACTAACAGTGCCCCACCCTGTACTGCTGCCCCTCACCAACACACATACACACACATGTCAATTGGTGGTATCAGTGGCAGACTCAGGCATACCTAATTCACACCCTGTGCATATGATGACACTGTGCCACCTCCTGCAATCTCCCGAACAGGTA